>NW_027505130.1:0-278827 GCF_021521415.1 Bidens hawaiensis
TAGTTGTCAAAAATTTATTGTGTGGCAGCTTACGTGGCACCACCAACATCATAAGTTCATTTACAAAAATAAACTCATACAAACCGTCATATCATCGCGACATCATATTCCAAACATTTCTTAAAAACATCATTTCCTTCCATATCAAAAAACCTCCACAACCCCTCATTAATATTAAATATGTATATATGTATAATATATATGTATGTGCATGTGAGAAGGGGTGCCACATCACTAGTTCTCTACAAGTTTGTAGGGAATGACTTTACACCCAAAACCATCACTCCACAACAAGCATGTTTGTGCCTTCAAAGTTTGTCTGTTGCCATGTAGATCCAAATCTAGAGAAAATGTGTAACATTCCTTAATTACCGAACCAAAAACCCGATCCGTTTTGAATTCTTTTTGTAATTCGAATCCACAATTATTAATAAATCGATGAATTTCATATTATTAAGTAAGGTTTATTTTATTAATGTTATTTATGTTCTATCATCATATCGTTATTAGTAACCTACGAAGTTAAATCGTAAAACTATTTATAGTTTTATTTATTTAGTTATTTGAAATATCAAAATTTTATGAGGTGAAAGAGTATTTTTATTTGAAAATTCAAAGTAAAGATTTAAAATGAACATGCTTTTAAATTCAGGGGCGCTAACTGTAAATTTTTTAAAAAAAAACTTGATTTTGTTCCCACGTTTTGCTTTCCCACGCCGTTTCATGTTTTTGGGCAAGCATTAAACATTCAATGAACGACCTCAACGACAAATTGTTTACACCATGTGACTCGAAATCTTTTGCCGAACTTTTCGCCAACATTTTTAGAGCTTAAATTAGTGATATTCACAACAATTTATCCAAACGGAAATCACCACGTTTAACAAAAATAGGAAACGCGTTATTATTAAATTATTAAACTTATAAATTGAGTTGTCTATGCTCGTTTTTCAAGCACACCTCATTCGCAAATTCCTTAATCGGTACTGAAATCGACCTCATGCTCTCTTTGTCCTAATATCGCCGCCACCACCGGTACTCCGGCAAGGCTCCGCTACCGTCAAATTGAACAACAACTCCAGGTAATAAAATCCTCAATATATTCGTTTGGAATTATTGAACAAAAAGCCCTATGATCTCGAGCATTAACTGTTACTGACCGGATCGATTTTTTGATGTGAATCTGTATATGAGTATTGGTTCTACGGCTTGTAACGTGAAGATGATAATGTCTTCATCTTCTTCCGTAGTTAACATTCAAACCCTCCTTGCCTTTTATTTGTTTATTTTTAATTTTTTTTCCTTTTCTAAAAAGTAAATAAAGAGTACAATTTAAATTGTTTTTAAAAGGATTTTATGTATGAATTTTTTTTCTAGTTTAAAAGATCAATTTTTAGAGTTGTTACATAAACTATCATTTTATTATTTTTCGGGGAAGTTTAACGTACAAAAAAAAATTAATGTGCTAAACTATTTGATTCTCATGTTTAGCATGTTATTTCATTTGTGTTTGATCTTTTCTGAACTATTAAATTTTTTAAAAATGTTAAACCTTTACCGTCATTTGAAAAAGAAAAAAAAAGTAGAAAAAGAGAATACATGTATCTATTTATCTATCTATTATTATTATTATTATTATTATTATTATTATTATTTGAAATCCAAACGTTCTAAGATTTTCACAATTACAAACGCCTTGAATTCAACTATAACGTCAAAAGAGAAATTTAATGTATTTATCACAACAATAATTATAGGTTGTGCATCGTTTATTTCTCATTCAAGGATTCTGTCATTAGGATATTGCTAACCATCAATTAAGGCTAGCTTGTTGAATCAAAACGAACCGGTTCACTCGTATTTTACCAAGTGAGTAATCACATCCCCATTTTCCTATTTTTGTTTTAGGGCATTATGCGTATTAGAAATTATTATTGTTATACTATTATGTTCAAACCAATTCCATTATTTGCGTGATTGTGGTATTGCTCGATTAATTATTGATTGTTATATAATTATGTGTTTACTGCTTTTATGGTTAGTATCGTCCTCATCCTCATAGTATGATTGTGCGCCGTCCGAGTATACATGTCCGAAATCTAGTGGCATGATCGAAAAGACACTTATACTTGTTTTGTTAATTGATGCTATTCACATACGCAAGACATTGTTTATTTCTTAATAATATTATTATATTTATACAAAACTGTGAATTACTCGCTCAACTTGTGTGTTGACAAATTATTTCGCATATCGCAGGGTTTTATATCAGATGATTTGAAGTGGAGAGCTTAGATCATACTTTAGGCTAAAAATTATAAAAGTTTAAATGTTATAATTTATTTTGTTTAAAAACTTTGTGTACTTTGATATGAATGAAATAAATTAGATATTGATACTTGTTATTGTTTAAGTGTCTTTAAGCTATTATACAAATTATGTCGCGCCCTGGCATATTCTGTCGCATGTTTGGGTGTCACTAAAAGAGCTTCTTGTGGATACTCTAAGTAGAAGTTACACCCTAGATCTCAATAAAACCATCATCTTCTTACCTCCAGCATCTGCAGCTTCTATAACCTTTTCACTTCATCACTACCCAATTCCACCATCGGCCACCGCTGCCACACCAGCCTTTCCACCACCACCGTCACTACAATAGATCTTCCGTGCCACCGCCTTTCCTCTAAGCTTTCTTTTACGTCAGCACTTGCAACTTCCATTTCCCACCTCTTCCGCCTGCCACTGCCACTTGCAACCTCCGTCCCACCCTCATCCACCGCCGATGCCACCTTTGTAACTTTCGTTTCCCACCTTTGCAACATCCAATTTTTCGATTTGTGGAACCACATCCAAACTAATCCGGAAAAATTGATTATGCAAGTGTGTATTAATGATTAATTGAAGATGCATTGATGAATATCTGTTACATGGATTGCTGAATGGCAATGAGAGATCTAGTTTGTTTCTCCAACAGTGTTGGCGGGGTACTAGGGTTTGGTGGGTGGCAGGTGATGTTGGTGGGTTAATTGCAAGAGAGAGAGAGAGAGAGAGAGAGAGAACTCTTACAATGTGCCAGGTAAGCAGGCACATAAGCAATTTTTAACAACTAGGCGTGCCACGTCAGCAAATTACGAACAGAATTAACATCCGTTAGTTACGCTATTTTAAAAATAAATACCCATTTAGTTGGGACCACTCCTAACAAAGTTTAAAGCTTGGATTATTATTTGCTAATAGGACATAATTGATATTATTTAAAACAAAAATTTCATAATAAAATAATATTTACTTTCTTATTTTGTTTACAAAAGTCCCTAAACCCAGCTTTTACACATTAAAATCCCTTAACTTGTTAATATTTGAACATAGAAAGTTGGTAAAAATAAATACCTACTGGTAGTGAGAATTTTTTATATTCTGCTTTTACGTTTAGCGATAACTATTTTATCCAAGTTTATAGCTTTTATTTATTGTTTCGCATACTAGTTTTGTGGCCTTTCCTTACTATATATTATATGCTCAAAACTTATGAATTGCTCACCAACCTTTGTGTTGATAAACTTTATTTTATGAAATGTTATAGGTTTACATCTTGGTTGATTTTGGATGCTTGAAGAAACGTCACAAATGCCTTTAGGATATTAGCAAAAATGAACAATATTTGATTTGCTATATTTTGTTATGACTTGTTAATAATATTGTTATGTGACATTTTCGATGTCGTGAAATGAAACGAGTTTGTTAAATATTGTCGCTTTAATTAGTGTCATGTGCTTATGGACAATCGTTACACCTCGGCATGTTCCGCCGCCTTTAGTCGGGGGTGTGACAGATTGGTATAAGAGCCATGACAATAATATAGGTGGTTAGACGTAACGACCTAGAATTGTTATGCTTAGGGTCCTATACGTGTGCTTATACGTGTTAACTCTATAATTGATTGTTCATATAGCATGCTATTTATAAACTTGTTTTAAAATTCACCAATATCCTAAATGTTCACACACACACACTTTCATATTATTTCTAAGGTATCCTTACCTTAAAACGCAAAAGTAGATTTTATTGTGTTTTATGGATTACAAGATTAACTTGGATCTCGTTGTTTCAAATCCCTTAAAGGTTGCGTTTATATCGGGTTTGTAGCCATCATAGGAAACGAGACATTATAAGACGACCATTTGACAAAAAGATTCCAAGAATCGAAGGTGATTTACTTACCTGGGATAGTTGGATTATAGTGCTCGTTTTCTAGGCCACAAATCGTGTTATAAATGTCAATACTTTAAGTAGTCGATATGCGAGCGTTCCGGTCGCCGTCCTAATTTTCGGTGTCAAAACAATAGAACTATGGTGGTTCGTGGACTAGTGTTTTTACATGACGTTGTATCTCGATTTATTGTGTTATTATCATTATTTGGGTCAAAAACATGAAAAAGTTGTGGTGGTTCGTACACATGTTTAGACTCCAGTATGTTGTGTTATAAAACTTTTAGTGTTGGAATATCAAGTCATGGTGGTTCATGCACGATTTTTCCGACTCTATAAATCTCAAAATCTCTTAATTTTTCAAGCTTTAACCTCTCAAAAAAATATCATTTACTATTGTTTTCGGTTTTGTTGTTTATAAACAAAGATTTACATTTTTTTTATCTAACACTAACCTCTCCTCTTTACTAACTCTAGGATTCACAATCAATAATTCAAACTTCATCTTATTTTATTTTATTTTTTTATATACACCTTCATATTCATTTCTTTTTACCCAAAACTTATTCCATTTTCTTTATAATCTTTTAGCATGCCTCCGGTTAGCCGTCATCCACGCAAGAACTCCAACCGACGTATGGCTGCTTTCGTCGTCAAGAAAATGGACACGGTGATTCCTGAACTTATAACCCAAATCCAAGCTACCCAACCCGCACCCGTTGTTGCACCCGTCGAACCCAAACCTGCATCTTACTTGTACAAGCAATTTACGAGTGGTAACCTGTCCGAGTTCCTTGGAACCAATTGTGCGACTACCTTGTTGCAATGGTTTGAATCGACCGAGAGTGTGTTCCGACACAGCGAATGCCCCGACGCGAAAAAGAAAATTTCGTGTCAAGCATGTTTAGACAAACCGCTCTAACATGGTGGGGTAGTGTTATGCACCTCCAAGGTTCGGAAACGGCCATGGCTCTTCCATGGGCCGATCTCAAGGCGCTGATGATGAAGAAATTATGTCCAAAACACGAGCTCCAAAAGCTCGAGGAAGAATTTTGGAACCTAAAACAAGAAAGTGGTGATAACGCCGCTTACTCACTCCGCTTCCATGAGTTGAGCATCCTTGTTCCTCATTTGGTTGCCCCAACCGAACGTGAAATTGATAAGTACATTGGGGGTTTACCGTTGCAAATCCGTGACTCTGTCATGAGTAGCAAACCCGTGAATCTTGAGCACGCTATCACTTTAGCTGGTGCGCTATCGGAAAATCATGTGAAGGCAGGCATTGTAACCCTCAAGAAAATGAGTGAGAAAGCCAAGTCTGAGCCCGTAACTCAAGCCAAGGTTGAACCCGCACCCCAAGCCATCAAATACTCCAACTCATCCCGACACAACAACAACAACAACAAAAAGAAACCCAAAACCAACTACCGAAACTACGCTGTTACCCAACTCCAAACACAACAAACCCAAGCTCCACCCCAAAACCGAAAAACCTATGTTGGTAATGCCCCGCTATGCAACACTTGTCAACTCCACCACCCACCAAACACGCCGTGTCTCCATTGTTCCATTTGTAACCGACTTGGCCATCTCAACACCAATTGTCGATCCACTCAACGAACCCAACCTAACCAACCAAGAACCATTCCCCAAAATTCCCAAAACCGATATGCACTCTACCCACCAAATCAACCCCAACAACACCGAGCTTGCTTCAATTGTGGAGATCCCAACCATTTTCGCAACAATTGCCCACGTTTAACTTTTACTAACCAAGCTCAAACCGTAACCATACCCTATTACCAAACCCAAGCCTACCAAGTCCAAACCTATCAACCCCAAATTCCCTAACACAATGCACCACTCATCCAAGCAATCCAAGCACCACCTCCACCTCCACAATAAGCACCTCAAGTCAACCATGGCAATCAAGGGCGAGCTTTCATGATGAATGCGAATCAAGCTCAAATGGCAAACGATGTCGTGAACGGTATGTTTTAGGTGAATCATCATTTGGCTTCTATTTTATTTGATATTGGTGCCGATAGAAGTTTTATTTCTTTGAAATTTGAGTCGAAACTTGCTATGCCTAGAACTAAACCTTCCCGACCGTTCTCCGTTGAAGCCGCCAATGGCAGTTCTATTACCATCAACTCCGTCGTCCGCGATTGTACTCTTATCCTTGCTAATCATAAATTCTTCATCGATCTCATCCCGAGTCATAGTAGGCATGAATTGGTTATCTTTGCACCGTGCCGAAGTCGTTTGTTTCGATAAATTCATTCGCATTCCGGTAGTCAACGGCAAAATTCTTAAAGTCTTAGGAAACGCTACTTCTAGAAGACTAAATCTCATGTCGTGCTCCCAATCGCAAAAGTACTTACGCCAAAAGTACGTTCCGTTTCTAGCTCTCTCGGTGACAAAAGACAAAAAGGAAAGGAAAATCCAAGATATTTCCATCGTTCGTGATTTCCCCGATGTCTTTCCCGATGATGTTACCGGTCTTCCACCCATTCGTCCGATTGAATTCCAAATCAACCTTGTGCCCGGCGCGATGCCCGTGGCCAAAGCTCCTTATCGTCTAGCCCCATCAGAAATGCAAGAATTGTCGAACCAACTCGAAGAACTTTCCGATAAATGTTTCATTCATCCTAGCTCCTCTCCTTGGGGCGCTCCTGTTCTCTTAATGAAAAAGAATGATGATTCATTTCGAATGTGCATCGATTACCGAGAACTTAACAAACTCACCATCAAAAATCGATATCCCTTGCCACGTATCGACGACCTATTCGATCAACTTCAAGGCGCAACTTGTTTCTCCAAAATCGATCTTCGATCGGGTTACCATCAATTGCGTGTTCGCGAAGAAGACATTCCTAAAACCGCTTTTCGTACTCGATATGGACATTTCGAATATTTTGGTTATGCCCTTCAGGTTAATAAATGCACCCGCGGTATTTATGGACCTCATGAACCGCGTTTGCAAACCATTCCTCGATACATTCATTATTTTCTTTATTGATGACATCCTTATCTTCTCTAAATCCAAAGCCGAACATGGACATCATTTGCGTTCCATTTTCAAGCTCCTTAGAAACGAGAAACTCTATGCCAAATTCTCCAAATGTAAATTTTGGCTCGAGGAAGTTCAATTTTTAGGACATATCGTAAACGACAAAGGTATTCATGTTGATCCCGCTAAAATTGAGGCCGTTAAGGATTGGAAAACTCCAACGACTCCCATGGAAATTCGATCCTTCCTTGGTTTGGCCAGATATTATCAGCGTTTCATTCAAAATTTTTCTAAGATTTTCTTGCCTCTTACCTCCCTTACTCATAAAGGGAAACCATTTTTATGGGGTTCGAAGCAAGAGGAAGCTTTTTGTACTCTCAAGGACATGCTTTGCATTGCTCTTATCCTAACCCTTCCCGATGGAAACGACGATTTCGTTGTATTTTGCGATGCCTCTCATCAAGGACTTGGTTGTGTTCTCATGCAACGAGGTCAAGTCATCGCTTACGCATCAAGGCAACTAAAGGTCAATGAGAAGAACTATACGAATCACGATCTCGAACTTGGTGTCGTCGTTTTCGCTCTCAAAATCTGGAGACATTACCTTTATGGTACGAAATGTGTGGTTTTTACCGATAATAAAAGCCTTCAACATATTTTTGACCAAAAAGATCTCAACATGAGACAACGACAATGGGCCGAGTTACTTAGTGATTATGATTGCAAGATTCTCTACCATCCCGGTTAAGGGAATGTTGTAGCCGACGCCCTAAGTTGAAAAGTTAATGTTAAATCTGTTCTGCTTCTAAGCGTCGTTGTTCAACCGATCTTCAAATTCATATCTTCCAAGCTCAACGTGCTTCGTTGAAGAAGGTAACATGTACGAAGAAATGTCACGTGGAGCTGAACTTCAACTCGAAACTAAACCCGATGGTCTTTTGTATTTCTCAATCGTTTGTGGGTTCCTAATCGCGATTATCTTCGTACTTGTATACTCGACGAAGTTCACAATTCGCGGTATTCCGTTCATCCCGGTGCAGATAAAATGTATTTTGATCTTCGTGCTACCTTTTGGTGGCCGGGTATGAAAAAGGACGTGGCGTTATTTGTATCTAAATGTGTTACTTTCTCAAAAGTCAAAGCCGAACATCAAAGACCTTTTGGTCTACTCGAGCAACCACCGATTCCCGTTTGGAAATGGGAAGAGATTGCTATGGACTTTATCACTAAACTACCCAACACCCAAAAAGGAAACGATAGTATTTGGGTGATCATTGATCGTTTAACCAAATCCTCTCATTTCATTCCGATCCGCGAAAAGTATTTTGTCGAGCGGCTGGCTCAAATCTATGTTTGGGAGATCGTGTGCCGACACGGTTTACCATTGAGTATTATTTCTGATCGGAATGCTCGCTTTACCTCTCATTTTTGGCGATCTCTTCAAGAGGCCTTGGGAACTCGTCTCGATCTTAGCATCGCTTATCATCCTCAAACGGATGGTCAATTCGAATGTACGATACAAACACTCGAGGATATGCTACGAGCGTGTGTTCTTGATTTCGATGGGAATTGGGATTCTCACATTCCATTCATCGAGTTCTATTATAACAATAGCTACCATTCTAGCATTGATATGGATCCTTTTCATGATCTTTACGGTCGTAAATGCCGTTCCCCGATTAGTTGGAACGAAATCGGTGAAGCTCAAATCACGGGACCCAAAATGGTCCAAGAAGCTACCGACTTCATCGATCAAATCCGTAAGAACCTCCAAGCCGCTAGAAGTCATCAAAAGAGTTACGCCGACAGACGGCGAAAACCGATCGAATTTAATGTTGACGATCTTGTCCTTCTAAAAGTATTTCCTTGGAAGGGGGTAGTTCGTTTTGGAAAGAAGGGTAAGCTAGCTCCTCGTTTTGTTGGTCATTTAAAAATTATTGAACGTGTTGGGAAGGTAGCTTATCGACTCGAATTACTGCTAGAACTTGCTGGTGTTCATCCGACATTCCATGTTTCGAATCTTAAAAAGTACTTAGCCGAGGGTAATCTCCACATACCTCTCGACGAAGTGTGTGTCGATGAGTCGATGATCATGGTTGAACGACCTGTTGAGATCATGGATCGCAAAGAGAAGAAAACCAAGCGTAGCCGTATTCGGTTAGTTAAAGTTCGATGGGAATCACGGCGTAGCACGAAATTTACTTGGGAACGAGAAGACACTATGAAAGAGAAGACACTATGAAAGACCCGCTTTAGTATCTTTATCCCTAAGGAACTTGTATTCTTACATTTTTCCCACCTTATTACTTAATATAGGTTGAGTAAATATTAAGGTTAGATACTTTAACCTGGTTTCGAGCAAACTTACATTTTTAAAGGGTTATTATTATAAATTCTTAAATAGTTACCTTTTAAACCTTGAACTTTAATTGTTTACTTTTTGCAACAATTATTTTATTAAAAGATCTTCAAGACAACCTTTCTAAATCCAAGACTTTCTTTTATTTTAGGCTTCATACGTTAAACCCGTCGTTCCGGCAAATCTTCAAATTATCAACTTTCAAGTTTATTACTTGAACGTGAGTACTTTCATACCCCGTTTTCTATCTTTTATTTTGGGGGTGACATTTCATCTTATTTAAACTTAATGTTTTATACTTGGTCTTAAACCACAAACGTTATTGTATACTTTACTTGAATAATTGCTCGATTTGGTGTTCTATGCTTAAATGCCTATGTGTTTTATCGCTTTTGGATGGTGGAACTATAAATCCTAGACCATTTGGCATCCCCTTATGGCAAGGTGTCGTTAACGTAATGCAATTAACGATAACTATAAAATCCTAGTCTATTTGGCATCCCCTTATAGCTAGGTGTCGCTAACTTGTTTAGGGATAACTATTTTATCCAAGTTTATAGCTTTTATTTAATGTTTCGTATACTCGTTTTGTGGGACTTCACTGGTGGGACTTCACTGGATATGATTGATTGATTGATTGATTAATTATAGCTAGGTGTCGCTAACTTGTTTAGCGATAACTATTTTATCCAAGTTTATATCTTTTATTTATTGTTTCGTATACTCGTTTTGTGGCTTTTCCTTACTATATATTATATGCTCAAAACTTATGAATTGCTCATCAACCTTTGTGTTGATAAACTTTATTTTTATGAAATATTACAGGTTTACATCTTGGTTGATTTTGGATGCTTGAAGAAACGTCACAAATACCTTTAAAATATTAACAAAAATGAACAATATTTGATTTGCTATATTTTGTTATGACTTGTTAAGAATATTGTTATGTGACATTTTCGATGTCGTGAAATAAAATGAGTTTGTTAAATATTGTCGCTTTAGTTAGTGTCATGTGCTTATGGGCAATCGTTACACCTCGGCATGTTCCGCCGCCTTTGGTCGGGGTGTGACAATCATCATAACAATTAATCCCAAACTTTATTCTTTCTAGCATTCATCTTCTTCATTTTAAACCAAACCATAGATTTCATCACTCAAACCCTCAAATCTCTTAAATATCACCACCAATTGCTTCAATAATTCAACCACTATATCTTAATTTGCAATTGCCACAAATCAATTCAATCAATTCTTGATAAACATTTGAAAGCGAAGCCAACGAGGGCATTTTGACCTCACCCTCTCTCACATTTGAGATTTTGTTAGAACTCACATTAGCCGGAATCGAAACCAGCTTCAATGAATTAGGAGCCAGAACAACCCTAACTCCATGAGGTGGCTCTTCCTCGACCTCATTGTCATTGTTAATTGTTGGCAATGGAGATGATACACCATGGTAAATCTGCCTGCCCCCAATTTTTGATAAACCTAAACACTTCGTATGGTAACTAACGTCACTAAACATACATATAAAAATTTTCTCGATCTGGTGAATATTATCCCATGATAACCAATTTAAAAATACACATAGAAAACAAAATTAAGCTAGGGTTAGTGTTTGGTAATAAGAGAGAAAACACATAATGTAATAGGGACTTACTAGAGGTGACAAACATGGTGTAGAGTTCGAAGTTGTGATAACGAAATCTAGTGGAGGTTGGTGGGCGGTGATAAATGTGGCTAGGGCTAATAAGATGAAGAATAAGATGAGTTGGCCTTGTGGGACCAACATATAATACATAAGCATGTTAACTCACTTAAATAAACGTCCACGCCAGATTCCCCACTAACGGCGTTAGTTGTTCGTTAGTGAATGAGTGACAAAAACAAATATGGTTAATGCTGGGAGTGGTGAGTGACAAAATAAAAGTTGCGAGTGTTATAAAAAGAAAAAGAAACAAACACATTAGTAGATATATGTAGGTCCCAAAATGACCACGGACGGATTTTACGCTTGATAAAGGTTCGAGACGGGTGCGGTAAATCAAACGATCGATCAAATAATATTAAGATAATAAGGATAGTGAACGACTCCGTAATCGGTAAAAGATTTATATAATAAATGAACCGATCCCACCCAAGGTGAGCTCCCATTGGATGGTTGATTACACCATGAAAACACACACACATAAAAGTAAACAAATGTCCTACTTATACCTAACATAAATATGCTAAAAGATCTCCTCCCCGTTGAAGTTAAACTCGTGCACCGAAGCTCTCGGCTCGTGTCCAGATTTCTCGCCCACTTTAACTATTAACTTGACCATAATATATTTAACGAGTTTCATTCTTTTGATATCGTAAGTCACATTTTGACCTTACAATATAAGCTGTTATTACCGCTTACAACTTCCAAGTGTTTATATTTACCGAGTTCCCTTTACTTTTGAAATTATTTAACCAACTAGAGAGATTTAATATACAAAAGTTGGGTTGATGGATTTTGTAAGTAAAATAAGAAAGGAATAATTCAAACTATGTCCTATGAAAAATGATACGTATTCCTTACTTTTAAACGTTATTTGCACGGCCTAATTTATAATCTAATAACCCCTTTAAAAACTTAACCGTTTATATCCAATAAAAATGTTTTTACTTAAAACCCAAATATTTCTTATTTTCGATCTAAATATGTTTAACGATTCTCGAAAACAGCGTTGCTAATTATGTTTACAAGATTTCACTCAACACAAAGTATAGCAAACTTTTTTTAAAAAGGTGGAACATAGCATTTGCTTTAAAACTCTTAATAAAATAGATTTTGAAGCATTAATTAGACAGGTAAAAAAACATCAGCTAGAATAGTCAACTCCTTACCCTTGTACTATATATTTTGAAAATACATGCTAAAATAGGTCACTTACCATATGAGTCCAAAATTTAACTATATATTTTAAGCCACACATATTTTTTTGTTCACTTAAGATGTTTCGTCCTTACGATCGGAAATTTTTGACCTGTTCCCTCACACACTTATGTGACAATTCACTACATGAAAAATGTACCTTTGCTCATCATTTACTGACAAAATATTATGTCGATGATTATCGAATGAATGCCGCCGGAACCCACAATTCGAAAAACATAATTCAAGAATAAATTTTTTATTTAACCTACAGTAACCCCGCGATATATAGTGACGGATCGGATCAACTATGATGAGCAGGTCGTCGGCGATCCGTCGATAACTACATAGATAAGATACCATAGGAGACTTTTGCCAATATTTTTGTCGATAATTACATAGATAATTACATAGTTGAAACCAAGTGTGACGAGACTAGCCAGATGAGATTACGTCTTGTGACTTGTTGGTGTTATGTTAGCGAATCTGTGGACCGTAATTTGTCGGTAAAAACACACCCCCGTGTCAACGCTATGAAACTTGTCATTTGATCCATCAATGAAACGTAATCGGGGATTCCTTTTTAAAGGCTTTGGTTGTTTGTAAGTATATTCACTCATTGGCAATACCATATTTTCTAATTATCCACCAATGGATTGCCGCTTTCACCAAGAGATTTCCGATGGATGTCAATCGCTGAAAGCCTTCTATTTGTAGCGTACTAGCGTTCTCTTGAAAATGTTGGCATGTTACATGCCCATACTTGTTTTCTCCTTAAAACATTCGATTGCATGTATTCCTGTCTAAAAGGATTACAAATGACAAATACTATAGAACTTACTGTAAGCTCTCTAATTAGAGATGACAAAGGCTATCCTTCATGAGTTCATTCTAGCATAATCTTAACATATTGTTCTTAAGAATTTTCACAATGTACTAGCGGCATCTAAATGCATTTGCTAATTGACTGTCACGAAGTACAACCACTTAATCCTTACATTGTTGGATGAAAGATCATATGGTTTTAGTGCCATATGCCGATATAAATACTAGACTTGATATAACTGATCAATTATTTACCCAGTTTAAGAAAATATAATTCTAAATGATTCTCTTTCAAGCTATCACTGATTTAATAAAGATATGAGTAGTTTGCTAACACTTTATTGATTTTTTATATTTTTTAAAATGACGACTTTCTTATATTTATGATACCGCGCTCTTCAAATTTGAAGAGCCCCGATGTCTCAGTCTGACCAGACTATGTTGTCTGGGTTCAAACTGATAACATTTGCACAATTATTTAACATGTTGAATAATAATTACCTTTATTTATTTTTTATAAAAATGTCTCACTACTATTATAAAATACATATATTTATATAAGATAACCCCCTTAATTACGTGATCACTAACTATTTGACTTTAAACAATATATCTGTTTATAACAAAACAAAATATTAACATTTAATGGCCTTTTATGTAATTTACAAAACTTAATATACTTATAGCACACGTCATTTTGGAAATAACTTTTTAGAACCTGTAACCGGGGCGCTGTTACTGGACCTCGTTCGATAAGGGCTTCGCCCTTAACATCATAATAACAAAGCAAGCATGCACTTCACACATGCATCTTCGAATCTTCTTAATGTTTATTATGATTACATTAGTCGGTCCAATTTATCCAATTACACTAAAATACTAGCATATATTTTCAGAAGTTGTGAATGAGAACTAATAGATGTAGAAGTGGTCCACTGGAAATAGCAATCGCCTTCGGCTCTTTATACGAGTATACGACCCTAGCTTTTCTTTATTATTATTTTTTAATTTTTTAATTCCACACACATACTAGCAAAACTAAATAAAGCATAAAAGGTTTTAAAACTGTTTTTAAATAATTTGAAAAATTCAAGTCAAGGCCAAAGAAAGCCTACCACTCATCCTTCAAATTAATAGTTTTTAAATATATTGTTAAATAATTTTTTTTTCCTTCAAATTATTATTTAACGCTTATTAATTACTAACAAATTGTACAAAATGATTTTAAGTATTTAGCTGATTTTATATTATGAAAACTAATGTAAATTTTACAAGTGTAAAATTGTATGTTTTTTTAAAAGCATTCGCAACCACTTTTCTAAAATATTGTGATAGAAGTCTCTAAAATCTTTTAGAGGATTGTAAGAGCATTCACAACAGCTCATTTAAAATATTATGAGAAAAATCTCTATTTTTTTAGAGGGTTGTAAGTGGTTGTAAGGGGGGGAGAGAAAAAATATAAATAGATGAGTAAATTTTGCGGAACACTATTCATCATCTATTTATTTTTATAATATATTTGAAAGTGGTTATGAGTGAAAGAAAGATAAAATGTAATGATAAAGATGTAAAAAAAATATTATTCAATTGTATATGAGAGGAATATTGTAGTGATTTTTAGTATAATTATAAAGATACAGAAACCGTTGGGAATGCTCTAAGTGATTGTGAGTGAGTTAAGTAAATTTGAAGCAACATTGTTCAATCTTTATTTATTTTTAATATATTTGAAAGTGGTTGTGAGTAAATGAAAGATAAAAGATAATGATAAAAATGTAAAAAATATTATTAATTGTATATGAGTACAAAAATTTTTTTAGTGTAATTACATAGTATAGAGAGTGGCGGTTCCATAATATTTGACAGTGGGTGCAAAAAACGGTCAATATAGAACATGCCATATCAAATTAAAACGGATCAAACCAAAATGGGTTAGGTCAAATGAATTACATTAAATAAACCACGTATAGAAATGTAAGCAATAAATTTTTCCAAAACACAATAACAAAATACATATTACAGTTGATAAAAACCTTTGCATAATTGTTACGGCACAAAGCGCTCTTACGTACAAATAAAAAAATTAAAGTTAAATACTGTAGAATTATAAAAAGAAATGATACTCTGAACACTATCATATTTTGGTCTAATTTTTATAATGGTTCGATTAAACTAACAAAATATATCACTATGTTAATAACTAATTGATGAAGTGGTTAGACAATTAAACAATATAAGCTTAATTGTTATTTTGTGAAAAAAAAACTACACTTACGTTTGAAAAGTTGGCTTAGAAATATGAGTTTGGGGCACTAAATAAAACACGGATGGGACACTTGGGGTCTTTAAACCTAATATAGTGTAAGTTTATAGAAGAAATACGAATTTGAGGGGGGTGCATACGCTCCCTTGGCTCAATATTGAATCCGCCCGTGAGTGTAGATATAAAATATTTGTTAATTGTGTGTAAATGAAAACTTAACATACAATGAAAAATTTTACTTTACACCCTCTGTTATTCTTTTAATTTCGCACTAAAATCCCGACACTATTTCATTTCAAATAAGGAGATACACGTGTATTGTCTTTTCACAAACTCAAAACCCGTGAAATATAATTATAAATATAATAAATAAATATAAATAAAATAGAAGAGAAATTGATGATTGTGATTGAATGAGAGAATAACGGAAAGTGGTAAAAAGTTTCGTAGGATAAATTTTAGACTGGGATTGAATGAGGGAAATAACAGAAAGTGGTAAAAAAGTTGAGTGGGGTTAGATATACTGACAGACCAAATAGTACATGCTGCAGTAACAGTTGTACCTGCAGGACCATGAAAAGCTTTCTATAAAAGACATGCAAGTGCAAACGCTTCCTTTGTTTCACTCTCTTTTGTCTTCTCCCTTCGTACCTGACACCTTCACAAGACCCTCTTATCTTTCTAAATTATTTCTTCCTTCTTTTTAATATTTCCTTTTATAATTTGATAAGAATTTATTTTATTATCATTTATAACTTGTTATAAATCTATGGTCACCTTATATAAAAACCCCTATGCTTTTCAAATTAAAGTGACATAACTTTTAGTAAGAAGAAACAAGCTGTGAAGCATGATGTTATACAACTTTTATATATATACTCCTAGGTAAACTCTATGTAGGTAGAGATGCCGAGGTCGTTGGTCGACATCAACCATTGACGTGTTACTCGTGCATTGGTTATGAATATGAGAAAATTTAATAGTTAAATATGCTTGAATGACGGTAAATGAAGGGTAAGTGACCTCATTGAAAGTTTCTGTAAGGTAACAACAAACAAAGTTGTGAACTCATAGTAAGCAAAATAACAATATGAATTTTAACAGGGGTGTCCATCAGTTATCAGATTCTTCAAATTTGTCTGGGTATATAACTATATAAGTAATCTCAATGAAAGTCTAAACTTTTTTTTTCTTTGTTACTTGCTCTTCTGTTTGATACTAATATAGTTCTCTAACAACTTTATATTATCGGTACTCAGTACTATTGATATTAGTACCCTCGGTATTGTTCTTTAATCTGATTTCCTTAGCCACCCTTTGTGTTAGATGGTTTACTAGCTAGCGACACTTTACATACCAACCGTTGGTTTTTTAAGCCAAGGCTCTTAATTGTAGCAACCTCTCTACTCACTGGACTTAGGGAAATGTTTGCTATTGTTCCAACTCGTTAGAACCTATCTGCAACTTCAATTTGTTATGAGCGGGATGTTGCGGGGTACATTTGTTTGTTTGTTTGTTTATAGTCCATTATTATTATTTATGAACCCTAATTCCTCGATTTAACATTATAAAATTGAACTTCTTAATCCAAAAGGCGAATAACTAACTCAGTTTAGGTGAAAACCGAATATGTAATTCGGTTATTTTAAACAGTTAAAATTCATTTTAGTTTTTGATTTAATCAGCTTGCTATTGCTCACCGAATATTAATAAAGGAGCTCTTATTAATGTATCCCCTAAGTTAGATGACTTAACTTTGAGTTTGTTTGCCGTTTAATTTTGAATGAAGAAAAGCACAAATTTATCTTAACTTATATATTTCGTTCTAACAAACTGTCTATTACATTTAAATTTATACATATATAATATGGTCCATTTAATTTATAAAATAATTACTGAATCTGTCTAATATATATCTTTAGTCAACACTTAAGCAGATTTATACTTACTATCACCCAAAATACAATCAAAACTATAGTATCACATGAATACTTACGTTGCTTCATAATAATCATAATATTTTAAAATATTTAAAATATCTTATATATTTTGCAATATAGTGATATACACATGAGACATATCTGTATCTATATATTTAGATATGTAGTAAGTAGCATGTGTATGAACGTGTGGTGAATGTATAATATCTAGCATGTGAGTAATACGTGTAATGGTAATTAATGGTCCTCATAAAACCATTCTTTTTGCACGACAAAGATCATGTTAAAACTTAAAACCATAGAAACCTGCATGTTTTTTCGTGACAGAATGAAACATGACACTACACAAATTGTCCAAAAAACACTCCTAAAACCATCATTAAATACAAATCATGCATCCTTACTCATGGTTCCTATTAAATTGATTAAAACCCATTGATGAAGATGCAAACTTGTTTAACTCTTGTTGTAGATTAAACGACACCGTTCTGTCATTTCTTGCAACTCCTAAAAAGTCCCTTGTTAAATCACCATCTCCAAAATCTCCTGCGCCGGAGCCGGTGCCTTTGCTAGGTGGTTGTCCATCAGGAGCATTCGCCGGAGCCACCATCATCATCATTCTATCATTGTTTCTACTTGAACTCATGAGCCCGAATGCGGTGTCATTTCCACCGGAGTTTGTGCTTCTTGTGGACCCCATTTGAGCTGCCTTTTGTAGGAGGGCAGTTGCCGACATGTTCCCCACCGGTGCCGGAGGTGAAACTGGTGGTAGGGTAGAGCACATAATATTGTTTTGAGGTGTGGAACCACCAAAGTTAAACATGGAGTTTAACTGCATGTTTTTTTGTGCTTGTTGTTGTTGGACTTCTTCTTCCTTTAAGGATAACCCTTGTGGTAATCCGTTGTATCTACCCAACCAATTCATCATCTCCGGTGGTAGCATACCGCCATTGTTGTAGTTCGAGCTAGACGAGCCCATAAACGATGAGTTGTTAGGGTTTTCAAGGTGGGGATTGTTAGGGTCTAACCACATTGGTAATCTTGGTTTTGCTCCATTGACATCAAGGTTATTATTCTCCATAAGTCCACCAAACATAGGTTGAAACTGTCCGTCACTGCCGCCACCACCATCGCCACCAATGTTCGTCATCAACAAGTCATTCCGAAAGCCCAAGCTCCCCATGTTTGGAACCATTGGAAGTAATGCCATTCTTGAGTTTTCCTCCATTAGAGCATCACAAAATGCTCTATGTGTGATAAAGCTATCCTTCCTGTTAATTCATGCATATACACAAACATGCAAATCCACACACACGCATATCAAATCTAAATCGAAAACATGAATAAACAGCAAAAGAATGGACCCAGTAAGCTCGTAATAGAGTTACTTGTAAGGTCTAGAGACTCTGAAAGGATGAGATGAGTGCAAACCTTTCCTTTATCCAATACTGGATTAAGGGCTGGTGTTTTGAGCCGAGTTCTCACTTTAAAAAGAAGAACTCGGCTAAAAAAACTCAAGAACGATAAACACAATACTTACCTTGAAAATAGTTTGCCACAATCACATTTGTACTCTCTAGTACCACAAATCTTGCTATGAGATTTCCAATCGGATTGAACTGCGTACTTCTTCGAACACTTTTCGCATTTCCACTTCTTCTCTCCATGTTTCCGGCTATAATGCTTCTTAACTCCTGTGAGATCTCCAAGAGCTCGAGAAGGGTCATGATGAACACATGTCTTTTCTGGACATATGTACACTTTCTTCTTCAACACTTCATTCTTGTTTCTTTGCTTAAGTTTCCATGGCAAGTTGTGTCCCCTTCTGTGAAGCTGCAAATTTTGGTCTCTTTGAAAACCCTTATTGCATATCTGGCATACAAATCGATTTGTAGCCATTAATGATGTAGGTGATAACGCTATCACCTCAGCTTCTGGATCTACACATACTTGGTCATATCATTAAGAAAAGATTTGAAAAGTATTTAAATT
The DNA here is from genome assembly GCF_021521415.1 of Bidens hawaiensis. Classification (NCBI taxonomy): domain Eukaryota; kingdom Viridiplantae; phylum Streptophyta; class Magnoliopsida; order Asterales; family Asteraceae; genus Bidens; species Bidens hawaiensis. The sequence goes on from NW_027505130.1 coordinate 19,507, forward strand.
GAGTAATGATGAAGATGGGTATTGTTTTACCTGGATTTCCAGCCTGATTACGCTTTCGTTTGGCCGAAATGGAGGAATTAGGGTTAGGGTTTGGAATGGGATCCTGGATGAAGGAGGTGAGGGAAGAAGGTGGTGATGAAAACCCATCACCAGACATCATCTTGGTTGAATCTTTGATAGAAAGGAACAAATTTTGGTAAGTGATGGATAACAAAATATAGCTTCTAATCAATAATATATATACATGAACATGGCCTTGAATATGAACATGAACATGAAGTGTTGAAGAAGAAGATGATGATTATTGTTGTAATAAACTGAAGTGTTCTTTAGAGATAAAGAACTTAACCAGACAACTCTTTAATGGATTTTTGAAGAACAAAAGTGTAGATTAAGGTAGAAATTAAAGAACTTGTAACTAATATTACAAGTAAACTATATATTAAGATGAAGATAAAGACATGATGGATTATGAAGCTCAATAAGAGAAAGAAAGAAATTCCATGGATTTTTGGGTTGAGTTTTGAATCAAGTTGTGAGGCAGATTGTTCTGTCTTTTTGCCTTTGTTTGAATCATATATATCACAGAGAAAAAAACACACACATGATAGCAACTTCAAAACAGAATATTTCTTGTTTCTCTCTCACATACATGCACACAAAGTGAGCGTGTGAGAGTGAGCTAGCCTTATCTTAGCACGGTTTCCATGTACACTACGGCAGCCATGGACTCAATTTGACCACATCTTTTTAGCCCAAAATATCGGGTTTTGGAAGTTTGTAAATTAAGTTTTAACTCAATTTTTATGAAAGTAATTGATTTAAATTATATCTTTTATATAAATAATGAAGTTAACATGTAAGAGACACTTTTAAATAATAGGTTTTCTTAAAGGACGGAATTGATGTAAGAGACACTTTTAATTCCCAAAATGAGGACAAGAAAAAATACAAAACAAAGTTGAAACTGAGACTGCAATATATACCATAACACTATGACAAGATGACAAGCTGCACCTAGAATAACTACAAACAAAAAACACCTCACTATATATTATCATGGTATCAACTGCTTTGATGTTTTAGTATCTTAATTGTAGGTTTAAGGTGAAAATGAGTTCAAGACGTATATTTAAAGCCAGGTGGCTCAATGGATTTAGGTCCCCTACTTCTATAGGGCTCCTAAATTCTAATGAAAAGTAACAAATTATAATGTATGTAATGTTGGCTTTGCAATTGTTTGGCGATATGGTAATTTAAGCCTTTGATGTCTATTATTATACAAACACATATATAGATGACACGGGAGTTATGTGTATGAGAACAAACTTTCTCATGAAAATGATCCCATTTTTATTATGTGTTTTGTGCCTACAAAAAGATTGAGATGTCACTCGTTAAGGCTAAAGTTGAGACTTGATGCAAGGAATGGGACCGAGGAAATTCACATCCTTTGATTGAGCTCTTTAATGTTTGATAGAATAACAGAAAGAGACTTATAACATTCTATTAGCATGTGATCATGTATGCAAGAACGAAAACAAATATACGAAGTAGGAGCTAGAAGTCAAATTAAACTCATCATTTAATCACCTTCATCTGTTAGAGCATCTACAACAACAAATTCATACAAACTGACACATCATCGTCACATCAGATTCCAAACTTATTTTAAAACCTTAACTTTTTTCCATAACAGCAAACCTTCACAAACCTTATTAAAAATATTAAATATGTCTATGTATATATATAGTATGTGTGTGTATAAGAGGGGAGGGACCCACTGTGCAAGTTTGCAGCATGTTTGCAGCCATGGACTTTAGTTCATGGACTTGGCACCACAATGGTAGATTATTTTCCCATCAAGTTTGTTTGCTTGCCACATCACCCAAACCTTGGGACTATGGCTTGTTGGTAAATCATCTTATATATATGGAGACTAACTTTTCCATGTAGGTACGGTCCTCGATTGTACCGATTCATGCAAGTTTTGTATTTAGGCATTTTAAGAATTCATGAGGTCCTGATGACAGCCAATAAATTCCTAGATAACATTACGAACTAACCATCAAAATACTTGGGATTACTTTGTAAAATTTAATTCAAGAAGGCTGTGTATTAATTAGCATAGGTATACTTCTACTCATTGATTGTTCACGTCAAATAATTGAAGACAGTACTCTTGTACTTTGGTTTCTACTTATAAAAGCACCACATCTGAATATATGAACGTCCCGTGATTACAATTGAGACTAGGCTATTATTATTATTATTTTATTGAACTTATTGGTTATTACACTGATAGTTAGGTTCAATTTGAATGTTATATCACCTTCCTTGTTTTTCTTAAGAACAACTCATACACATACAGTTCGCAGCTTCATTATTTGTTTTAATTAGGACGTTAATTTATAATCATCTATGTCAAATAAAATGCTTACGTTAACACTTAACAGCCCTACTAGAATTGTATGCACTAGTATTATTATTAATTATATGAGAGAAATAACATATATATATCCTCATATGATGAAAACTATGAACTGTTAAAGAAAGTTAATCATAGATTGCATGACGAACCAAATCTAGTAACGAAATCAATGGTAGATCTAGAACACATGAAGGTTCACATCAATGATTTCTTACATCATATTCAAATTTGAATGAAGAAGATATATAGGTATACAAATCAAAGTAGATTTAAACCTTCGATTTTGCTACTCTTCATTTTACTTTTATTTATTTTGGTCCTAAAATCATTTTCACTTGTTTAATCCGTCCACCATTAAACCAACTGTTTTGCTAACTTTATTGATTACTTATAATGCTTGTATAGTAGTTAAAATCATAAAAATTAAAATTATTAGTTTCAATTATTAATTGTTAAAAAGAAATAAAGTTTTATATTAGGTCCATGATATTGGGAGCCGTAACACATTATTATGCAAACATATATTATTAAATTTGCAAAATATTAACCAACGATAAAAAAATTCATTTTCGGAAATACCAAAGTTCAATCGCTGTTTGTTCAATTCGAACCTAAAGTTTGATATTGACATTTATAATTTACTTTTAATATCAAATTCCTTGTTGCCTACATTATTAGTATTAATTAAAAAGATACTCCACAAACGATAATTAAGTATGAGAAAAGAATGATGGTTGGGTTAAACTTCATAGTCAATCAAGTGGTCACTAATATAATATACATATCAAGTATGAGCATGGGGAATATTTAAATATTATCTAATCACAAAAAGTAGATGCAGGTACAGATTGGGTAAACCAATCCAAAACTGAGCCGGGTTTAATAAAACCGGCCTTGGTTTGGAACGCCCATAACAATAGATAACATAGGCCAATCCTAAGAAATAAGACTAGCTATAAGAGCATCACCCGTATAACACGTACATCTATTTTTGTTTTAAACCATCAACTTAGTATATCGTATCAGATTCTAAACTAAATTATAGAAACCTTTATTTATGCTTCAATGGTTAATTGCATACCCTTGTTTTAGACCGTGACCTCATTACCTACTTTATTTAATTAATCTATATTAATGTGAGTTGAGTGAGGTCTATTCTCAACTGTTGTTGTTCTTGCTCAGAAATTAGTGGTGTTGAAGAAACACAGATCCGATCCCCGTGTATGGGTCCTGGATCCAATGAGTCCACAGGGGTAAGATATGATAATTACGACCAATGATATGAGTATAACTCCCCAAAGTCCAATGACCAGAACCTGCAAAACAGACACCGTGAGTCTCGTTACAGGAAGGACAAGAGGGGGGTCTTCCTGTAACCACCATCCGGCGTGAGAATCAGTAACGTTCGTGAATAGAGAAAGTACTGAAGTAAACAGACTAAGTGTAGTCAGAATACAAGTGAATGAATGAATACCTCATACCGTTTGACAAGGTATCTATAGCCGAAGGATGTAGGAAGATGATTGGGCCAGCTGTCTTCTTCTAAAAGATCTTCAATAACCACCTGGACGCGTGTCCTTTTATGATAGGTTGAGCTATATGTCCCATGTGCATGGGTATAACAACCCGGACACGTGTTGCCCAATGATATGACGGATCGCACCGTGGCTATGTGCACGATTATAACAACCTGGCCAGGTGTCCTTTGTTCATTGGCTAGTAGGTCACGTATTTCTCACGTAACAATCGTGGATATTCTTCTAGAAGGTAATTGGTTGGTGACAGTTGTTCCGCTGGCACTTCCTCTCGATCGTTTGGGCGGACTGATGTCCTATCCTGCAGACGACTTTCGAGGGTACAAGGATGCTTCCGCGCGTGACATGAGGACATTCTTCCTTTATCGTGATATGCGGGTGATCTGTATGCCCCGCGGGTGGCTTATTAGAGGTTCCTCTGTGACCCGCGGGTGGTACTTAAGGGTATTTGGGTCTTTTTGGTACCCTACCTCTATAAGTCCCCCCAGTCCAGTGTTTCTTCCGCGTGAGGTCTTTATGCGGGTGAAATTTTGGACTCTAATGAATTTTGGGGATTTTTGAATTTCGAAGTTTAGGTGAAAATATCTTATGTTGGTATGGATAATCATGAAAAAAGGACAAGTTGACCACTCGCAGGCGCGTGAATATATGATGGGACGTTTTTTACGGCTGTCACTGTACCCGACTGTGCAGCTTTTTCTCTTTTTCGAATTTCCCGCGTGACGTGGCAATCACTAATTGGGCGATGATCTTCTCTCTCCACTGTTCATATCTCATCGCATTAATTGCGATGGGTATAAAAGGAAGAGAAAACTTCATATTGAAGCTTTATCGCCTTTGATTTTCCTGAACATCCTTTTGCTTTTTCTCTGATAAAGCACTGAACTTTCTTATAATCCTTTTACTAAATTCGTCTATAATGTCGAATGTTTAAACTGAAGTTGATGAGATAGAGATCGCTTGGGACCATTCAGAATATGAGAAACTACTGGAGACGTATGGTATTCCACCCGAGTGGGAGCCAGAGTTTCCTTCTATCGGTTCAATAGCCAGTTTCCCACCGCCTGGGAAAATGGCTTTGTATGCCGGTTATTTTGTTCATGGGAATTTCCGGTTGCCCATAACGAGATTTCTTCAGAAGGTGTTGACTGCCTATAGGATCCACTTATCTCAATTGTCTCCCCGTGCTATGATGCGGATTCGTCATTATGAATTTGTATGCATAGCACGTGACATGGTGCCACATATTGATCGATTTCCAGTTTTTTACCGTCTTACTATCCGTAATTGTTGGTATACGTGTCAAGGGTTTTCTGATCGAAGTATCGGATATGAAGTCGAAAAGGTATCCATGGATTGGCGAAATAAGTTCTTTTGGATTTCTGAGGACGTGGTGCCGCTAGAGATGGTTCGCCGTCCGGTGAATTCTGCCCTACCTAACGTTGTTTCCGCTGCTCATGAGGGTCAAGAATGGTATCGTATACTTACGATGGAACCAACACCTATGCGGGCCTTGCCAGAAGAAGCTCTAGTGTGGGCAGGCATGAGCCGTTTGTGGCCAACAGAATTTATGGAGCCCATTTTTGTTGACTTGTATGAACGTAAGTTATCCTTACTGTTTTTCCTTCTCTGGCGATGTATTTTATTATTAAATTTTTTATCTCCTCAGGTCGAAGTTCGATGTTCAGTGCCCTTTTTGAAGATAGGGGTTGTGTCCGACATGACATCCGGGATGCCGGTGACATGCCTATTCTTGAGAAGACTAAGTCCCGCTTCCTTTTCCCAAAGAAGGTGTGGGCTGAGCCTATTGTCTCGAACGCTACCTTTGAGACAGGTGCGTATGTTCTAAACCCTCATTTGCTTTTTGCTATTACTTCTGACCGGACGATCGCCACTATATTGTCGAGTGATGACGACGGCGATAGTTCTGACTTCTCGATCTCCCAAGGAGAGAAGGAATCTGATGATGATACACCTGAACTTTCTTCTGTCTCCTATTTGTTGGCAGAATTAGAGAGAAAGAGAGCTTTTATGGCTTTTCAAGCAGGACAAGCGGGCGTCAAGACTGCGGATGCTGAGGTGGGTCCTTCGAAGAAGAAACGAAATTTTCGCCGTCCTAAGAAGCCACAATATAGCCTTGCTGACCGTATTGACACTGTTGAAGGTACATATTAATCTTTTTAAGTACTATACTTTCATAAAATGTGTAACTAAAAATGGCTTTTGTTTTTGTAAACCCACTGATCTTTAGTGAAGGTGTCTCTGAGAAGTTGCCTACACCAACTCCTCAAACTGAACAGCAACCATCTCCTTCTCCAGAGAAGAATGTGGAGGATAAGCCTCCGACTCCTCCTAGCAATATTAACACGGAGGATCAATCATCCTCACCTTTAGTAGAGGAAAGGGTGCCAACCCCTCCGATTGATACTGCCATTATAGAAGGATATAACGCCCAGTCTGAAACTGATACTCGTTTTGACTATCTTTTTCAGGCTAGGGGTGGTGCAGGTGGTCAGCAGGACAATCCTGTTGTTAATGAGGAGGATTACAGGACTGAGGAGTCTCCTCCTCAGCCTCCTCCCCAACAACCTTTTTCAACCCCAGCTCGCCTTAAACCTTCGGGTTCTCGTTACTTCGGGGATACGGGCCTAGGTGATACACATGAATTGTTTATCCCTCCATGGGGCATTACTAACGGGTCACTGTTCTCTCATCCTAGAACGTGTATGGATTTCGTTGAACACTGTACGCCACCTACTGAAATGGCGTATCAACGCGATCTTTCCCGCCATGACCTACATACCAATGTGGCCTACCACCTAGCTAATGCTTTAGCCGGTAGCCAAGAAGTCCTAAGTGAGTGGCGTACCTTAGGGGGGAAAGTGGGAGAGGCCCGGCAGGCCACTGAGGCTGCCAAGAAAGAGGCTGAGGAGTATCGCATTGCTGCCCAAACTGCTAAGTGGAAGCAGGCTGATGCAGAGAATGCCCTAAAGAGTGAGCATGACCGTAATGCTAGTGCAGCACGCCGATGGAAAGAAGCTTGTGAGAGGCAAAATGCCATTCGTGAAGCTGATCGGGCAAAGGCTCAAAAGGATAAAGACGATTTAGCCCGTGCTCAGGAAATCAATTCCTCGTTGGAAAATCAAGTGGCACTTCAGGGTGCCCGAATTCATGATCTTGAGGCGAAGCTAAAGATGCAAAAAGAGCGAGTTAAACTCAAAGACCAGAGTGCTGCTGAAACTCAGACTGCCTATAACTCTCTTCTTCAAGCCCATGAGGAATCCATCGCGGAATCAAAGGAGTTCCGAGCACGGGCGAAACGTGCGGAGCAGGACCGCCGATGGTTCCTTACTCGGGGCGTTGATGCTGTAAGTTACTCTTTATTACTTGTTCTCTTACTCTCATTCTTTTGATATTGGGGACTTATGTTTTTGTCCTAACAGGTCGTCCACCATATCAAAGGAAGTAAGGAGCTGAATGATAGTTTTGCCAATGTGATGGTTGCTTCCTCTTCACTTGGGCGTGTCACGGGCTTTCATGAAGGGATGAAGTATTCTCAAAGCAATCGCTCATTTAAAGATCATCCGCTTCATGGAGTAGATATCAAGCCAGCCCGAGCTACGCGGGTAAAAGAACATGATAACCTAGTGTTCCCGCTTCAGCAAATGCTTCCGGAGTTTGCGTCCGCGGATGATGGTTTACGTCTTTTGAAGGTCTATCTTGGTGAAGAGTCTGAGGACGATTCTTCGGAGGATACTTCGTCAAAGGCTCCGGAAGACGAAACGACTGTAAACCCTTAAGATATATTCATAGGTTTTTGTGACTTGTAATTTTTTCTCTCTTTCTGTAATTATTTTTTTTTGAATAATTAATGAGAAAAATCTCCTTGACTTTTGTGGACATTCAACTGTTTGAAGAAAATATCTCTAAAAGATTTTATTGAAATTTACAACTTTTTTAAAATGTTTAAACGTTTGGATAACTATGATGACGTGGCGGAGAGAGAAGCTCTTTGAAAACAACTGACAAGACGTGGAGCACACCAGTGATAGCCTGTTTGTATTATCTTGAAATTCCCGCCTGACGTGTCAGCTATCTAGCGGTCCGCGGTTTCTCTCTCCTCTGTCACTTTATGGATCGCATTAATTGCGATGGGTATAAATATAACCCTTGCGATTTTCATTTAATCTTTATCGCTTTCAAATTTCTCCCAAACACTCTAGACTTTTCAACCTTCTCTGAGATTTTTTCCTCTTTCTGAGATTCCTTCATCTCTATGTTGTTAAAATGGTGAAAGAAAAGAAAAATACCCCTACTATCAACGAGGTTAAAGTCTGCCTTAAAGAAGAGGATTATAATGACGTTGTAAACGTATACGGATTGACGACGGAATGGGAACCGGAGCCAAATTAGAACCTCTACAATGAAAGAAATGTTTTGTAACTTTTATTTGTAAATTTAGATTGTGTCATATGAGCACCATTGAAGAGGCTCTAAACGAAGACATGCATGGACCCATTGCCTGTTCTATAAACTTTCATTTTAGGCTTTTAGCATGGTTGTAATAGAGCTTTAAGTAAACTATAAAGTCAATTTGAAAATTCAGAGTTGATATGGATCATTGACAGCAATGGATTTAGCAATAGTCAGTTATGTGTGGTCCAAGTAAACCAGTATAAATAATATATAAGTTGGATTCGGGCGACTAGACACTAACAACGTAATAGTATGGCTGTACAAAAAATCTCAATATGGAATTCCAAACTCAAAATATATATCCGAAATACTAGTTATATTTATCTATCTACAACTTATATACGTATTTTTGCGTTTTGAAATCCAAAACCCCTATTTTTTTCACATCCTCAATCTATCTATAATCTATATAAACGAAAACATAAAAATCTTACGTGTCGCGATATGGTCACTTCCCCTTTTTTTGGAGTCACCAGATTTGCTTGATTTTTAAATGGAGATTTCTTATGCATTTGACCCGAAATCACGGGTATGGGTCTTATCAAACTCATATATTTCTTAAACGAGTTATAACATCTCATTAAATAAAAAACTAATCTCACCAAATATAAATATTTGATACAAAAATCCTATAAAGTAGAAATATGCCAAAAATTAATATATAATTTATTTAAGAAAAGATATATGTTATTTATAATTAAAAACCAATTTTATAGTAAAAAGAATAAACGGGTCTTGGATCTCATCAAACTCATATAGCTTTTAAACCGGGCTATAACATCCCATTTATTTGTGAAACAATTTAATATCAAACCATAAGTATATTATTAACTTTCATACAATAAAAAATATACAAATTCAAAAAATAGATAAATAATATAAAACAACCCCCGTACGTAATACGGGTGATAACAACTAGTATTTAATATTTATATTTAACCATTTAATACTGCTTTAGTTATTTAATGTTTATAATTATACTTTCAGAATTCGATATCTGTTTTGTAATCGAAATTTCGGATACGGTTAAGTATACCAAAATGAACTATCCTAATTTTCGAATATCCAGAATTTTAATATTCATATTTGCGGAAATCCAATTTGAATGCCCTACTTAATGGTTAATGAAGAGTTATCGCAGATGGTATTGATGACATATGAAAGTAAGTTAGTGCTGAGAAGGTTAAGTTTGTCATTTCAAATAAAGGTTATGAGGCATAGTTGTCAATTTTCTTCCATATCGTTTGTAACACCCAGTACGTATTTAACTTTTGATTAAAATGCTTAACACGTTAAATTGCGAAAGTTAGGTCCATTTTTATTTTGTGCCAAATATAATTTCATTCACATACTTTAATGAAACTCCAAAGGTTATAGTTTATAGTAACATTTGGTACGTTTACAAAGGACATCTCGAAACTTGGTGTGAGAAACCCAACTCTAGATATGAACATCAATCAATCATCAACTTGTGGCGTACAATGAAATTATGTGTTACACAAAGAACATTTGCAATGCTAAGTATTACATATTTTATAACTCAAGTATTAAACCCAAACTCGTTAACCCGGGAATTTTAACCCAACTAGTTCCCAACCAATGTTCAACTGTGAGCACTAGCAGAATCTGCTTCTATACAATTAACCTCACTGCCCAACCAACACCCATGGATGACATATATACAACACACTTTTGGTGAAATATCTCACCTTTTAATACCGTCAATTTAACCCTTACAACACATATAAGACTGTGTGTTGTGGGCGTTCATTGGAGCCACAAACGGAAGCTTATCAACTAGAGCAGTGCGACTGTAACTCGACGTAAATTTGGTCAATGTGGGTTTACGACACTGGAAATAAGCCATTAAATAATTTTGTTAACCCCCCAAATTCAACAAATTTAAACTACATGTTGCGGTAGCGAACTGACAGGAGCTCGACCGGTATCAGGTTACGGCATCGAAAGGCAAAAACTAATTTGTCCACGCCCAAATATAAAAATGAACTTATTAAAATACAAACACAGCGAACGACTGAAATTGACGAAGAAAAAATTTATCAACATGTTGCAGCAGCAAACCGATGTGAATTTGACCAGACTCGATGGTATCGGCATTAAATCGTTAAAAAAACCAAATGTTGTGGTGACGAACAAGCGCGAATTTAGTCGATATCGGGTTATGACACTGGAAGTAAAGCAAAAAAACATCCACACCCAAATACGAATTAACATTTTTAAAACAACAAAAACCAAAGAAAAAAAATAATAATAAAAAAATAAAATAGTTGTTCGTTGCAGCTGCAAACTGACGCGAGTTTGGCCTAAATTGACAAACAAAAAAATAGCATGGCAAAAAACCCGCACTTTGCAAACACGGGCTGACGAAAATACAACTGGAATTGACTGTGTCGAAACTAAAGTAAAACATAAAATGTTTCAAATAAAGAAATTGTTTAAAAAAATCAAAAAATTGAATCCACCAATAAAAAGGTGCCACTACGTGGACCAACAGACACGTTGCGGCCCCAAATTTCAATTTTTATCTTATACTAGTTTTAATCTGGTTCGTTGCTCTGTGCTGCTCTGTAAGAACTATGAGATTTATCATGTAAACTTTTGAATGTAACAAATATGAGACCTTCAAGGAGTCTTGTTTTTGTTTGGTGCTAGCTCTTGTAACTTGTTGAACTACATTATAAAAAGTAATAACAAACGTTATGACAAAAGCAAGGCTCGAACTTGGGCGTCAGTACCAAAGACATACTTTGAACAAAACGATTCAGCCAAATGAATTAAAAGGACGTACGTGTTTTAAGCCCATAATATACCTAGATAGCATAGCTGAACACGTTAAATTACGTGACACCGACATCCAATCTTTATCTTATGTTATAACTATTTGTAGTATTTTAGGAATGTTAAACAAGATAAATTTAGATTTAGGTTTCAACTTTCTTTTCTTTAATTCTAAAATTATTTTATTACCAAACTAATTTCTGAAATGTAAAAATTACGTAGGTAATTGAAGAAACACTAATCGACCCCGGACAGATTACGGGTAATCTGGGGGTTAAATAGATGTTTCCCACGAGGGGTTAGACCCGGCAAAGATGGTTCTTCTGATAACCTGCAAAACAGACACCGTGAGCTCGTCACTGAGAAGGGGGGGGGGGGGTACCTCCTTGTGACCACCCTCCGGCGTGAGAATCAGACTAGATTGCTCTTGAATATAAGTGTATATTAAGAGAATGACTAGAGCAGATATCAGGTATAAGATATAAGATGAGATGAGATATAAGATGATGATATACCATTCCAAGGTGTTGGAGTATTTATAGCCGAAGGTAGGTTTCCAAGAAGGTACAGCCGGCTGAATAGTGTTCCTGTTCTGCCAACTGTGGGCTACGCACATGCCATGCTGGTAGTTGGTGGGTAGGCAGCGGCTGATAGTGACCAGGCCGGCTGTGTACTATTCCTGTTCCACCAACTGCAGGCTATGCACGTCCTCCGACAGGTTGGTGAGTAGGCAGCGGCTAATAGTGACATACAGTACAAGAGCGTGCTGCTCGTCATACTGTTGTCAGTGAGCTGTCGTATCCTTGGTCAGATCTTTTGTCCATACCTCGTCAGGTATAGTACAAAAGATCCTTCAGTATCGTACGGACTGGCTCATTTGGGCGGGAGTTCTCCCGGCTTTGTGCGGGAGAGTTCCCGGCTTTGCTCATTCCTTCTTCAGGTGACATTACTGAATTATTATGAGAGCTAAGTGCCTTGTGCGTGTAGCTTTGCTGCGCAGGTAGCCTTCCCTGATGGCTTGTATCCGCAGCTGCGGGAACAGGCAGAGTACACCATTGGGAGGCTTTTCCTGCGGGAACAGCTTGCGTACTGCGCGTAAGGACGTCACGTCTCTGAGCATGGTGGGTCCTGCGGATCCAGTTGGTCTCTGCGCAGACGTCCCTTTAAGTTAAGTCTTGCGGGTTCAACCGCGCAGACGTCCGTTAAGGAGTCTTGCGGGTTCAACTGCGCAGACGTCCCTTTTCAAGGTGAGTCTTGCGGGTCCAACTGGGCTCTGCTGGGACCTACCTCTTCAAGTCCCCCCAGTCCAATGTTCTTCTCATGAATTGTTAATAAGTGAGGTGAACTTTTGGACTTAAGCAAGGGGTTTTGAAAAGGGTTTAGTTTTAAGGTTTTCCATGGGGATTCTTCCCGCGGAAGTCCTAATGTCACGTGCAGAAATTCCCGACTTTTCTGCTTGATCTTTGGGTGTGATGCGGGTAGGTCTGTAACCTCCTCGCAAGTCAGGAGCGTTGAGTTCCACTTGTGCAGATTCTCCCTGAGGTTTTGGTAGTTTTGAACATAGTGATCAATTATGTTTAAACAACCAATTCCATCTTGGAGGTTCAAACAACCTAGTTCTCGACGTTCCCGCTATGCGGGGATGTTATTACCGTTTCCGCAAGCACTGCCCAGAAGATCCTTCTTGGTTTCAATTCCCTGCGGAGTGCTAGGTATGTGAAGGGTTTCGCCTTGACACTGTACCCGCACTCGTCTTATAGTTACTTTTACTTCCAAGGTATTCCTGGCTTCAATTCCCTGCGGGTGCTAAGTATGTGAAGGGTTTTGCCTTGACACTGTACTCGCATCCGTCTTATGGTTACTTGGTTGCCAAGGTATTCTTGGCTTCAATTCCCTGCAGGTGCTAAGTATGTGAAGGGTTTTGCCTTAACACTGTACTCGCACCTGTCTTATAGTTACTTGGTTGCCAAGGTAAGGGGTATTTTCCCGCTTACTTTTGAATCTTTTTGAAATTCGAAGAGTTGGTGAAAGGATAAGAACAGTCCAAACTGTTGAAACGTCGTCCGACGGTTTCTTCTGACAGTGTCAGGACGTGCAGGAAGTTATGGCGACGTGACAGTATATGGTCATTCCAGGCGCTTTTTCAGGCGCGTGGGCGCGATTTTTCGGGCGCTTGGCCGCGAAATTAATGGCACGCGTCCTTTCAACAGCTGTTGCCAGCTTGCTCTTTGCCACGTGTCATAGTTTCATTGCACCTGCGATTTCTCTCTCTTCCGCATTAAATTCATCGCATTAATTGCGATGAGTATATAAAGGGGGAGAGGGTCCTTTGTAATCCACACTTTCACTCTTCTCTTCTTGTAAACGATTTCCGGCGAATACTTTCTGCCAAGCATTCTCCTGAAATCGTTCTTTACCTCCAAACCATGTCTTCTACTCACGATTTCGAAGCTGCTGCCGAGGAATCTGACGTGCACGTCGAGATCCCGACGTCTACGTCTGATAAAGACGATAAGAGCACTGCTGGCGAATGCCAGTGTGCTCTTCCCACTGAGCTTTTTCAGTACATCGTCCGGAAGTTCATGCTCGAGCCGTTCGAGCCTGAGTTTCCGGAGCCACACCAGACGGTGTACGATGCCCCCAAGGTGTAACATCCCGAAATTTCAAGATAATATTAATTATATTACTTAATAATAGAGGGAAAGTTTACTCGGGTTATCAGGAAATAAATAAAAGAATAGGAGTTGGTATGGGTCGGGCTAGTGTCGGATAATGGATGTGGGTTATGGAATTGGATTAATAGAGATGGGTTAAATGAGAATGGGCCTTAGGTCCATGGGATTTCAGGGATATAAATATCCCCTAAACCCAAAATATCTTTCATTTTTCACCAAACTCCCTAACACACACACCACACACTAACTTCGCCGGAACCGGGCCGAGCCAAGGGAAGAATCGGGCAGGTCCAAGAGAAAAAGATTAGTGTGCTAGCAGGTTAACGAGATCCAACAAGCTCAAAGGTATGATTCTTGATCTTTAAAGTTTAAAGATCCAAGCTTTTTTAGTGTATAAGCGACCGAAAATGGTCGGGAAGCGTAGTGGGTGAGATTGAACCATAGCAAGGGTGTTAAAATCGCCCGAAATGTTGGACAGAAACCAAACAGCAGGCTGTCTGGGCAACTTCGCCTTCATCTGGGCAACTTCGCCTTCATCTGGGCAACTTCGCCTTCAAGCGATGAACTTCGCCTGCAAGCTAAGTTCGCCTGATGAACTTCGCCTGCAAGCTAAGTTCGCCTGATGACAAGTTCGCCTGAGGTTTAAGTTCGCCTGATGACAAGTTCGCCTGAGGTTTAACTTCGCCTAAAGCTAAGTTCGCCTGAGGTTTAACTTCGCCTAAAGCTAAGTTCGCCTGAGGTTTAACTTCGCCTGATGACAAGTTCGCCTGAGGTTTAACTTCGCCTAAAGTCAAGTTCGATTAGAAAATAAATTAAAAATCTAATGAAAAATGTGTTAAGACAGTTAATGTAAATAAAATTTTTCCAAGCTGACCTGGCAGCTCGACCCCAGCCAGGGGCTCTGCCCCTTGGACCCTGCTAGGGGCTGCCGCCCCTAGACCCCGCTGCCAGGGGCGCTGCCCCCGGACCCCCGTTCGTTGTGGGTAGTAGTTAAGACTGGAAAAATGATATGAGTAGTGATAGTTGTTTGATACGTGTACTTGTTATACAGTCAGCCGTGCACAGCTGAAGAAAGGGATTACGATTAACGGTGAACGTAACCGTGTTCAGGTGAGTTTCTAGCCCCATTCCTTGTTATGTTTTCGGGGCTGTGTGCATACTCGATGTGTTGTTAATACATTTATCCTAAGTGATAAGTGTATGTCACATGTGATATGTTTGATAGATATGAATGATTGTTTGTCGGTACGCGAACGATCTTCGGATATTGCGCGTACTGTCAGGTTAAAAATAAAGGTACGAATATTATATATCGAAGATGTATGAATATTTCAAATGAATACTTGTCGGGGCGTGAACGATCTTCGGATATTGCACGTAACGACAAGGGGTATGGTTGTTAAATGAATGAGGTAAAGAATGCCTAGAGTGTTCTTATGTTATAATGTAAGTATGTGTATATAGGTACACGAATGGCATGTGAGTTCTACGTTCGACATAGTAAGTTAGGATGGCAAATCCCTCTAGCTTCTGTCGGACATAGACTCGGCTGGTAATGGCGTAGTTAAGGACTGCGAGCCTTATACATGAAGTAGATGATATATGTAAACGTAGATAAGGACTGTGAACCTTATACGTGCTGATTTTGTAGCATAGGGGAGGACTGCGAACCTCGTACGTGCTATGAATTAGGTTGCAACATAGGGAAGGACTGCGAACCTTGTACGTGTTGTGGATGTATTTCAGCATAGGAAAGGACTGTGAACCTTATACGTGCTGATTTTGTAGCATTGGGGAGGACTGCGAACCTCGTACGTGCTATGAATTAGGTTGCAACATAGGGAAGGACTGCGAACCTTGTACGTGTTGTGGATGTATTTCAGCATAGGAAAGGACTGTGAACCTTATACGTGCTGATTTTGTAGCATAGGGGAGGACTGCGAACCTCGTACGTGCTATGAATTAGGTTGCAACATAGGGAAGGACTGCGAACCTTGTACGTGTTGTGGATGTATTTCAGCATAGGAAAGGACTGTGAACCTTATACGTGCTGTATTTGAAGCATAGGGGAGGACTGCGAACCTCGTACGTGCTATGAATTAGGTTGCAACATAGGGAAGGACTGCGAACCTTGTACGTGTTGTGGATGTATTTCAGCATAGGAAAGGACTGTGAACATTATACGTGCTGATTTTGTAGCATAGGGGAGGACTGCGAACCTCGTACGTGCTATGAATTAGGTTGCAACATAGGGAAGGACTGCGAACCTTGTACGTGTTGTGGATGTATTTCAGCATAGGAAAGGACTGTGAACCTTATACGTGCTGATTTTGTAGCATAGGGGAGGACTGCGAACCTCGTACGTGCTATGAATTAGGTTGCAACATAGGGAAGGACTGCGAACCTTGTACGTGTTGTGGATGTATTTCAGCATAGGAAAGGACTGTGAACCTTATACGTGCTGATTTTGTAGCATAGGGGAGGACTGCGAACCTCGTACGTGCTATGAATTAGGTTGCAACATAGGGAAGGACTGCGAACCTTGTACGTGTTGTGGATGTATTTCAGCATAGGAAAGGACTGTGAACCTTATAGGTGCTGATTTTGTAGCATAGGGGAGGACTGCGAACCTCGTACGTGCTATGAATTAGGTTGCAACATAGGGAATGACTGCGAACCTTGTACGTGTTGTGGATGTATTTCAGAATAGGAAAGGACTGTGAACCTTATACGTGCTGATTTTGTAGCATAGGGGAGGACTGCGAACCTCGTACGTGCTATGAATTAGGTTGCAACATAGGGAAGGACTGCGAACCTTGTACGTGTTGTGGATGTACTATGGTATAGGGAAGGACCGCGATCCTTGTACGTACCATAAATGGTGAACATAGGTAAGGACTGCGAACCTTGTACGTGTTCACGACCTTGAGTACAGGTATAGACGGTGAACTATGAACGTACTCTCGGTAGACTGAGGTTAGTGATTGTAGATATGTATGTATGTATGGTAGCAAGTATGTATGTAGAACAGAAGGGTAACTAGTGAAGTATGGATATGTATCTACAGATATGTATGTATGTGTATGTATTGTATGGCGTTCGATTAACTAGAACTCACTCAGCGTAGCTGACTTTTAGTATGCACGCAGGTGAGCTGATTATAGAGTTAGCATGAGGATGACACACGGCATGGATTGAACGGCTGGCATCTGAAGAAAGAAGTAAAGATGTTTTAAATATAAAGTTTTGTGTTATGGTATCAAAGAAAATATTTAATGTTTTGTAACAAATGATTGATGTTTTATATTCCGCGAAAAGTTTTAATAAACTCTGATTTGAAGGACTGTGTTTATGAGTAAATCCGACGCTAAAGTAGGGCTACCGGGTTCGGGGCCTTACACAAGGGCAAGATAGGGGTGTACGCTGCATTCTTCGTTTATGGGAATCTCAGGTTCTCATTGACGAAGTTTGTATACCGTGTCTTGGAGAGGCACGGTGTGCATCTGACGGAGGTACACCCGATGGCGATCGCCAAGATCCGCCACTTTGAGTGGGTGTGCCTCATTCTGGGCGTGGAGCCCCACGTAGATCGGTTGATGACCTTCTACTCCTGGAGGTGCATCCAGGGGTGGTACACCTTGGTCAATCGGATCAAGGGGTTGAAGATCTGCGCTACCGAGCGCAGTCTTCGGTCGTGGAAGCGGGAGTTTTTTTATATCTCCGCTCGCGTCGTCCCCCTTGCGATGACGTTTAAGAATGGGAGAGCACTCCCCGCCCTTCACGCCCCCAATTACCAGGAGGCGGATTGGTTCGCCAAGATCTACCGGATCCAGACTCCGGTGTACCGCTTTGCGGAGTCTGGGATGGCGATGCTCGGGATGAGCCGGGTGTGGAAGGAGGCGTCACAGATTCCGATCGTCCTCGAATACGGTTTGAACTCTGTCCCTTACGGTATGCTCTGTCTTCTTTGTTGATATAGGTTTTTCTTCTAACTGTTTGTTTCTTTTATTTCAGAGGGAAACGACTTGCAGTCGCTCCTGCATCCGCGGGAGGCAGATGGTCCCGCTCGGATGGGTACTCGTGCTCTCGATGAGAACGAGTTGCCCATCTTGGAGCAAACGAGGGATCGGTTTGTGGAGGTCTACCCGCCAGGCCACCCCATTCTGAGCGCCACGCGGCCAGGTAAGGAGTTATTCAACCCTCGACCTCTCAATGCTGAAACCTCTGCTGGAATTCCTCTAATCTTGTCATCTTCTGATGAGGAATCCGCAGATGGTCCTCCGTTGGTGCGGAAAAAGAAGGCTGCCGGCGGGAAGGGGAAGGCGAAGGTTGCCTCCACTGCCGATCCGGGGAACCGGTCAAATTCAGAGACCGAGAGCGAGGAGGCGGCGGGGAACCCAGGTGGTGATAAGACCACTGCTCCGGAGGCTGAGACGACTGTCGCCTCCTAGCAGCCCAGGACGACGACGGTGAGCGGCGTGAAGAGGCCGGCTCCATCGGGTTCGTCCCCGCCTGTTCGCACCTTTAGGCTCAAGAAAACCCGTAATTACACACTTCCTTTACTTTTAACTTCATATCATTCCGTCCTTATACTTATATCTTCTTTGTACAGGCGTGGATGCTACCGCATTCCAGGGTGGAGCGGGGAGGAGCACCTCCGGACCCATGGCGGTAGGCTTGGTCAACCTACCTGAGGCGATGACCCAGGCGGCTGCGCCTGCTTCAGTTGGTTCAGTTGCTCGCCCAGTTGAGCCAACTGTTCCAACTGTGATGACATCTCCGCCGGCTGTCAGTGCCATATTAACTGAATCTTTCACTGAGCCGGCGGTGACTATTTCTGCGGGTTCCTCCGCAGCGGCGACCACGGTTGTGAGTTCACCTACGGTGAGTTCACCTCCGTTGGTTTCTACCGCGGCGGCCTCCACCATGCCTCCTCCGTCATCGGCAACCACGGCCGATCCTTCAGGTATGCTTGGGGCTTCTCGCCAACCTCTGCCTCCTTCCCATCTGCCTGACCTCTTGGATGGATTTCCCTTGGGTTCAGGTGATGGGTTTGGCGGCTATCGGCCTGTTGTCGACCCTACAGGTGCGTAGGGTTCTTTTGGCCTCTTTTTTTTTTTATATATCATCTTTTCCTAACTGCTTTTTGTTTTTTGCAGTGTCGGATTCCAATGAAGTGTATGTTCCACGATGGAACATCCGCCGAGGAACAACCCTTCGCACGCCTGTGGAGTGCGTGGAGTGGGCTCGTCACGCAGCTCCCAGTGGTGCGTTGGGGGAAGCAATGGCTAGCTACCAGGAGGGTAGGCTAACCAATGAGCTTCGGATTCTCCTGGCCCGGATGCAGCCGCGCGTCGAGCTGCTTTGTCGTGAAAACGACAAGTTAAAAGCAGCTCGTATCCAAGAAGTAGCTCAGGCGCGGGCTGTCCGGGAGGAGAACAAGAGGCTTACCGCAGTGGCTGCGGAAAAGGAGAAGGCCTTCAAGGCCCTTGAAGTTGAAGTTCAGGCCCGTCTCGAGGCCTGTTCCAAGGCTGCCCAAGCTGTTAATGAACAGCTTCGGCTGGCTAAGGAAACTGCACGGAACGCAACTGAGAGGGCCACCAAGGCTGAAGCTGTTGCTGAGCCTCTACGCATTGAGAATGAGGAGCTTAAAGCCAAGCTAGAGAGGCTCCAGCAGGCTCATGATGCCTTGGCTATGGAAGACGCCAAGAAGCTTCAAGAGATCTTGGACCAGAGGGGCGTGTTTGACCACACTGAGCGGAAGCTAAAGGGCGTTGAAGAGGCTGCTTCTAAGGAAGTGTTGCTCGCCAACCTTAACAAAAGTGAAGCCGAACGCGCCCGTAACCAAGCTCAAGCCGCCCTCCAGGAGGCTCTGGTTGCCAAGGAATGGTTTCTTCGAGAAGCGTTGTCTCAGGTATGCGTAATTTTACGCTTTTCTTTGTAAATAGAAAATGTTTTGATACTTGTATTTTTTCTTGTAGGTTGTGCATCGAGTCTTCACGGACACTTCATACGATGATGCCATGAGCGCAGCCCTCAACGGTTCTCATGAGGATGGGGAAAAGGCCGGCTTCCTGCTTGGTCTAGGGTTCGTTGAGAAAGGCATCCCGCCTTCCAACTTCCCTTTATATGACGTTGATACTGAAGCTGTATATGACCAAGCAGTGAATCAGTATGCCGCCTTCCCGCATCCGGTGGTGGAGAAGATGAACGAAGTTGCTGCTGCTGATGATGGGCTAGCTATCCTTAAAGCTTTCCTTGAACCGCCACACTCTACTGATGGTGCGGGTCCAAGTGGAAGTGGTCCTGAAGCTTGATCCTGAAGATCCCTTTCCACCATTAGAGTATATTTTTATTTTTGTATAGCTTCTTTTGTATGCGGGTATGTACCCAGCAATCTTTGTAATATTTGAATTTCGATGGAATAAAGATTATTTGCTAATTCCTTGCCTTGTTTATTTTACGCATATTTTGATTTAACTTAGCAATTTCTTTAGTACTTAGATAAGTTAACTTTTCAACGTGGCAGATAATAAGTTAAAGTTTTGCGTCCTCTTTCGTGATTGTGCGGATAAGACCGTCACTTGCACTTAGTAGGATGGCTAAGCTTTACCTATATCTGACCTGCGTGGAAGTTTTCCTCATCTTTTCCTTTGAAATTTTCTAAGTGTTTAGAATAAGTTAACCTTTGAACGTGGTAGATAATAGGTTGAAGTTTTGCTTCCTCGTTCGTGATTGTGCGGGTAAGACCGTCACTTGGACTTAGTAGGATGGCTAAGCTTTACCTACATCTGACCTGCGTGGAGGTTTTCCTCATCCTTCTGTTAGAAATTTTCTAAGTATTTTGAATAAGTTAACCGTTCGACGCGTGGTTGTCAATCGGTTAGTTCGGTTTCTTCTATCATGATTTGTGCGGTTAGGACCGGCACTTTCATTTAGTGGGATCACCAAACCTTACCTATGACTGACCTGCGTGAAGGTTTGCCGTTTTTTGTGTTTATGCGGGTTTTACCGCCTTCCACAAGCAACGATTTCTTTACACTTATTTATGCGGTGAAAACCGGCATATCAGCGTTTTGAATAAATTAACCGTTCGACGCGCGGTTGTCAATAGGTTAGTTCGGTTTCCTCTATCATGATTTGTGCAGTTAAGACCGGCATTTTCATTTAGTGGGATCACCAAACTTTACCTATGACTGACCTGCGTGAAGGTTTGCCGTTTTTTGTGTTTATGCGGGTTTTGCCGCCTTCCACAAGCAACGACTTCCCCACTTATGTATGCGGTGAAGACCGGCATATCAGTGTGGAAAGTTCATAAGTATAAATGAAAGATCATCAGCATCAATGTTCTAAGGAGAATCATTTCCATTAGAAGTGGCTCTGGGCCTTTTCTTTACAAGTTTGGAATTGATCTACATGCAAACTGTGTAATTGAGCTCCCTTCCATGTTGTTGGGATGGGAGTGCCATCGAGCCGATATGCACCTGGTTCGGGATCTCGTTGTTTACGCAGTATGTAGTCTCCAACATTGAAGCTGCAATTTTATTCGTGTTTTCCCCAACTGGGGTTCTACACGCATCAGCCTGCTCAGCGTTCGTTACGCCACGAGGTGCGCGAGCGTCCCATCTCTGACAAATGCTTCGACGATGTCCTTCACGTCTGTGCATTCTTCAGTGTTGTGGCCTTTTGTCCTGTGAAAGTCACAGTATTTGCTCCGATCAGCATTGTGACGATGTCGGATTATTGGAGCCTTTGGCCATGGGAGCTTCTCAGTGGCGAATATCTCGGTGACGCTTTTAGTGAGTGGCGTCCATCTGTTCTGGTTCGACTGTACGTTATCCCCTCCGCCTAACCGATGTTGCAAGCCGGATGAGGTGTCAAAGTTTACCCTTGACTGCCAAATGCCTAGCTTCCGCTTTTTGTTTAGTCGGGCGGTAAGGACGTTGTCTTCTCTTGTTTTCTGGGTGTAGAGGTTTGTGCTCTGAGGGAGATCTCTACCCAGTTGCTTCTCCGTTTCCGCAAAGCGTTTAGCTGCTGTCATGATGGCATCCCATGTGGATGGCATGCCATCTCTACCCGTTAAGGTGCGGATGAGCTCTGGGTCTTTCGCGCCCTGGATGAAAGCAGCGCGAACAAGATCTTCGCTAATATTACCCAGACTTAGCTTCTTTGAGTTGAAGCGAGTGATGAAGTCTGGCAAAGATTCATCTTCCTCTCGAATGCAATTGAGGATTGTCCATTGCTCTTCGGTATACTTTCTTTGTTGGCTGAAGTGTTGGCTAAACTTCTGCTGGAAGTCTTCCCAATCGTAGATGTGGTGGACCGGTAGACGATCGAACCACGCTCTAGCTGCCCCAACAAGCGTCATTTGGAACATGTAACACCACGTAGGTTCCGTCCAACTACTGACGGTTGCCCCCGCTATGAACTTGTTCAAATGATCGTCTGGATCAGATATACCATCGTAAGTGCCGATGTTGGACATCTGTTTGGCACTTTTCGGGACGATTGCTTCCGCAATGTCCCTTGCAAATTTGGACGTTCCCGCCTTTGCAGCAGTTGGTGTAAATGTTTTGGAGAAGTCACGTGGGTTTCCACCCGCGCTTTTTGGTTTAAAGGTTTCTCCAAAATGCCTTCTCGGTTGGAAATCCGTTTCCTTACGCTTCCCTTTCGCCCTATGACGAGGGTTTGCGTCACTATCGGATTCCTCCGAATCATCGTACAATTACTCTACGAATTCATCAGCCTTTTGGAGTGAACGTAAGCGTTCATCCAACTCAGCTTGGAATTCTTTTTGACGTGCTTCCGCCCACGCTTTAACTTCATCGAGTGTTTGGCGGGGGAGCCTCGTTCGTTGTCTCTCTAAATGGGTATCGGTGAATCCCAGTGAGCGATTATTTACTGCACTTGCCCCAACTCGGGTAACTGGGGTAGTGTTCGTAAAATTTACTGCACTTGTCCCGGCTTGGGTAACCGGGGTAGTGTTCGTAAAAACTGTGTAGTCGCCGGTATTCCCCCCAGTAGCTGGGGTTGTGGTTACCGGGGTTTCTTTAACCATCTTTCCAGAAGTTTTGAGAAAACTGAAAAAGAATTAAGTTCTCGCTTTTATGCACGGATGGCGCCAATGAAGAAACACTAATCGACCCCGGGCAGATTACGGGTAATCTGGGGGTTAAATAGATGTTTCCCACGAGGGGTTAGACCCGGCAAAGATGGTTCTTCTGATAACCTGCAAAACAGACACCGTGAGCTCGTCAATGAGAAGGGGGGGTACCTCCTTGTGACCACCCTCCGGCATGAGAATCAGACTAGATTGCTCTTGAATATAAGTGTATATTAAGAGAATGACTAGAGCAGATATCAGGTATAAGATATAAGATGAGATGAGATATAAGATGATGATATACCATTCCAAGGTGTTGGAGTATTTATAGCCGAAGGTAGGTTTCCAAGAAGGTACAGCCGGCTGAATAGTGTTCCTGTTCTGCCAACTGTGGGCTACGCACATGCCATGCTGGTAGTTGGTGGGTAGGTAGCGGCTGATAGTGACCAGGCCGGCTGTGTACTATTCCTGTTCCACCAACTGCAGGCTATGCACGTCCTCCGACAGGTTGGTGAGTAGGCAGCGGCTAATAGTGACATACAGTACAAGAGCGTGCTGCTCGTCATACTGTTGTCAGTGAGCTGTCGTATCCTTGGTCAGATCTTTTGTCCATACCTCTTCAGGTATAGTACAAAAGATCCTTCAGTATCGTACGGACTGGCTCATTTGGGCGGGAGTTCTCCCGGCTTTGTGCGGGAGAGTTCCCGGCTTTGCTCATTCCTTCTTCAGGTGACATTACTGAATTATTATGAGAGCTAAGTGCCTTGTGCGTGTAGCTTTGCTGCGCAGGTAGCCTTCCCTGATGGCTTGTATCCGCAGCTGCGGGAACAGGCAGAGTACACCATTGGGAGGCTTTTCCTGCGGGAACAGCTTGCGTACTGCGCGTAAGGACGTCACGTCTCTGAGCATGGTGGGTCCTGCGGATCCAGTTGGTCTCTGCGCAGACGTCCCTTTAAGTTAAGTCTTGCGGGTTCAACCGCGCAGAAGTCCGTTAAGGAGTCTTGCGGGTTCAACTTCGCAGATGTCCCTTTTCAAGGTGAGTCTTGCGGGTCCAACTGGGCTCTGCTGGGACCTACCTCTTCAGTAATGTTCTACATGGTTTATCTTTCGATATTAGGATTTTTTTTTTTTTAACTTTTCTCTCATATTTTAACAAACCTAATTTTCGAATATATTATCGTGACATTATTTTTATCCGCGTTTAGATATTCAAACCTACGTAATAATTTTTTTTTTAAATTCCCGAATATACTATCATTGATTATTATATATATTACAATTGTAAAGGTTGGTTGGCTTAAATAGTTGTACATGGTACTTGCCTTAGGTAGTGCTTTGTATATGATTGACTATACTTGCTCTTTCATAAATAACCTATTTTGTTTATCACTTGTCTTGCATCTCTGTAAGTGGTCTTCATGTTTCACCGATGGTGCATCGTTATGGGTATATCGGTCATTGTATTTCGTCACCGACACAAGCTTTGTCTTCCTGGCCGGTGTGAACACTAAACCGGGTGTGGTAGTTTAGTTTTCCGGTGGGGGAATTTCCCGTTGCCGGGTTACGTTTCGGAGCCCCGTCAGTGACCCTCGTCGTCTTGGTGGCGGTGGAATTGTGATGGCGAATCGTCAGTGGCGTCGGTGTGGTGGTTCAGTGTGCCGGTTGGCAGATTTACGTGCTAGGCTTCATCAGCGTGGTGGCGGCGGAGTGTCGGTCAGATTGATCGATCATTGCGTTTCGTCACTGTCGCCGGCTTCGTCTTTTTAGTACCATAAATCGGGTGTGGCAATTTGTGTAGTCAGGTGGGCATATTAGTGCAAAAAATGGACTTTTAGTTGTTTAACATTCATATACTATTGTGTATGCGGAAACCATATTCTTAGAATTTAATAACTTGTAATGGGTCAAAAGTTAATACTACAGATAATTATGTGGTTTTCAATGACTTTGATAAATGCATTAAAAAGATGAATTTGAAGACCTCATAAAATATTGCTAAAAGAGTAAAAATAAACTCCAAGCAAGTCCATCCAAACATGTGAGTTTTTATAGCCATTTAGACAAACGGGTTGCTAGCTTATTTTTTGGTTTCCATTTTGCTACGTTCAAATCGACCACCCGCCACGTTCAAATCGACCACCCGCCCCCCGCAATCCTAGTTTATATCTAAATTCAAAACTTTGTATTTAACCACGTCAATATAACCATGGCCTCCACAAACTCTACATTTGTAAAATGTTGTGCAAAATCGTGAGTGATTATAATTCCATGAAGCACTACTCATCATGTTTTTAACACCGATGACTTACTCGTAATCTGTTTGCCCATTAAAACCTTACAATTACAAGGTTATTATGGGGGACCGGGAGTTTTAATTGGAAAAATTAGTTATTAAAAAAATCAATTTATAACATTTTTAAAAGAATCCTTACAACTTCATAACATTCTTGAATGTCCAAGTATTCATGAAAATAACCCGAAATATTAAACAACACATGCATATTTAATTGATAATCTAATTATTACTTCTAGAGATGTAAGTTTTTGCTGTTTTTTTGTTGTCCATTTAACTATATAAGTACGTATGATGTTTAGAACAAATAAATTTGTTGGGCAAAGTACATAGAAAGAGATGGTAGCGTAGATAATATTAATAAACAGTGGCGGCTCAATTATTTTGATGGCCTAAAGTGTGATTAAAAAATCTGAGGCCCTTTCTAAAAAAATTGGATTCGTATTTTCCAAAATTTTATTCTTTGCGCTTCACATTTAATTAAACAAACATATTAAATTTAAACCAAAATAGTATCATTTCTCTTTTATTAATTACTTTATTCTATTACATAAGCAAGCTAGTATATGATTTGTTTCTTAGAAGAAGCTAACCAGAATTTACATATGTACAGAAACACGTTATAAATGTAACTTGATCGAAGGATATTGAGAAATACCTTGTCTGCAACACCGGACACATTGTTCATATTCAACATGGTCACTTACAATGATAATGCACACATATTAAGGGGGTGTTTGGGATTCCTTATTTAGCCTCCTTATAACTTTTAATTAAGTTAATAAGTTGCAAAAGTGTAACTTATGGAACTTTTCATCTCACAATATAAGCAATCTCAAACACTTTATTACGTTTTCAAACGTTTATAAGTTATAAGTTGGTGAAATTAAGCAATCCCAAACACCCCCTAACTTAATTTTAAGCAAAAATAAGCAGGATAAATAAGATTATGTCGAATTTAAACCTTATAAACTCAAAACAAGTTATGACTAAAATTATGAGCTACTACACATCTTCATCTTGTTGAAATAATTTTTAACTAGGTTATTAACCCGTGTACAACACGGGTGAAAATATTGAAAATTTCAAACTAACACGTGTCATTTGAAAGGACAACATAAGTTGTTATATGTTATTCAGGAAGACAACATACTGTAAGTTGTAATTAATATTTGTATGAAAACAAATGATTGTGAAATACAAAGATAAACCAAAATAACATTCAAATTACAGTGAAAACATAATAAAAAGTTAAAAATGTAAAATACATAAGCTATTAAAAAGACTTCCTTATAAACAACATTGATTTTTTATTTGTAACTTTGTCTTCCTTTTTTAATATAAGAATTTTGACACCACTCTTCGCTCTTGATAAAGCTACGTAGAGTTGTCCATGTGTAAACACCGGGTCCCTGAGATATATGTCAACTCTTGCTATATTTTGACCTTGACTTTTATTAATGGTCATTGCAAAACAGACTACAACTGAAAAAAAACTACATTCTCTATAATTTAAACGAAAGTTTCTTATCTAAAGGTGTTACACCATAACGAATTATATAAGTGCGATAACCAGCATTAGTACCTGAAATAATTTTTACTTCAACAAAACGCATACCCAAATTAATTACTCGCAATCTAGTTCCATTACACAAACCCTTCTTCTAATCCATATTCTTTAGTAACATTATTGGCACATCGACTTTTAAAACCAATCTATGAGTCAAAATAATTTTGGTTTTTCTGATTTATTTAACATAATGTGTTTTTTAAAATTTTAGTTCAAATTAAAAATATAAAAATATAATTAGTATGGTCTTAATTAAAAACCAAAAAACTGATTTTTTTATATGGAGCACAACAAAATTTGTTAATTTTGTTGCTAAGTATGGAAAAAATATAAATTGAGTAAACCAGATATAAGTAAAAAAATAATGGTGAAATATCTTTGCGCCTCTAATTAACATAAATTTATTCATATACACATCTTAATTAAAACATATATTTTAATTAGTTTTAAGAAAATAAAACAGTATGGATAACTGGAAATTATGTTTCCTATCAATTCTAAAACAGAAAATAGAAAAAAGAAATATGTAAACATACATTAAATGTTATTAAAAATTCGTTTATTAAAAAGGTATAATGTAGTTAATAATAAAAATATCAAAAATCATTCATAAATTTCTGTTACAAGTGCCAAATTTTTAGGTAATAACATATTAATTTTTATTTACTATATTTTAGTTAATAAAGAAATTATATTTTAGTGTATTAACATGTTTAAAATAAAATGTTACCGTTTAAAATGTTAATAAGTAATTCTCTTGGCGTTGAAGCTGCACGTTTACAAAAAATATTCATGCATACTTAAAAAGATTTAAAGGGTAACCAAAAAATATTAAACTGACTAACCGTTTGAAATCTTCTTATTGGAAGGCGTTGATTGACCAAAAATTACGTTTTCTTTAATTTTGAATTCATCTGTAATAGAATATAATATGGTTAGCATATAAAAAAGATGAACATAAATATAAAAACAGAATTTTATAAAGCATGATGTTTCAATTTTCTTGACTTAATGAATGATTTTAATACACAAAACAGATAAATTAGAAAACCAGGAAACCAATTAGGTTATTTATATTTGATGTTCATAAATATATTAAAGACATGATAATTAGAAATATTACACAGGAAACAACAATAACACAACTTACTCTACTGGATATGAAGACTATCGTCTAACTTGAATCCACATAGATGATCAGAAATTCATTTATGTAAAAGTATCTAACCCACCAATATATTTCTAGAATAGTAGCCCATGTTACAAATGGGTTGAAAGCATATCAACAACCATATATATATAGACAACTATAAAATTTCATAACTAACATATTAACCAACAAAAATATTTAACATAAATTTGTAACCAAAATATTAAACATTTAGATTGTATAAATAAAAAGGTAATACTTACACAAACTTACTATACAATTAAACTAAAAAACCAAATGAAGATATGAACATGTTATAATCATATTAGGCCACCATTAACTTCTTCGACATTTCACAAACAAAAAAAGTAATTTTGCTTCATAATCTAAAAAAAATAAACCATAGCAGCCTGATTAATATACAACTAAAGTTTTTAAGGTATTATGAGTTTCATTTCAACATTAATAAATATATAAAGATATATTTTATTATAAATTATTTTGTAATTAAACTTTTGTTTTATTTCGATTCAAAGATCTTATAGTTAAATGTATTAAGTTAAATCGAAGTAATAAATATTTATTATACTAATTTCACTAATTAAGTCTAACTAAACTAATATAGAGATGATTAAAATTAAACCGGTTAATTTTAATTTTATTACATAGAAGTCATTCCCTAATTAAAGTTCTATTAAAGTGACTGCAATCTAAAGTAAATTATGTTTCAAACTCTTTAACATCGTTACATTATTTAAAATCAATTTCATTATATTACTATTTTTTCAATTGTATACATTAATCCGGACATTTATGCGTAATTAAAAATTGTTCAAATATAAAAGATGGAAACTTTGTTGAGATTGGAGACTATTAAAAAGTACAAAAGAGTTGTTAAATTCGGTTATTAAAAACAGAAATAAATAAATGTGTAAATGATTGGAATGTATCATTAAAATTAAAGATGATGATTATTTAGCATTAATAAGCAATTATAGTGAATATCTAAGATTTTTAAAAATAAATTTGAAATAAGTAATTAACAACATATTAAATTGATCAAATAGATTAATGGGTATTTAATACAAAACATATTAACTTTTTAGTATAATCAAAAGTAAATTATTTAAATTTTCAGTATACATTAAACTTGTCATTTATGCTAATTAAAATTTGATCAAATATAAAAGATGGAAAGTTTTAATACATTAAATTTGTCATTTAATACAAAACATATTAACTTTTTTTAGTTTAATGACATTGAATACAATTAAAAACTACAAAAGATTGTTGCAAAAGTCGTCAATTTCGGTTTTGTAAAAACATAAATAAATAAATAAATGTGAATATTATTATAAAAAAATTTCCATTTTTATTGGAAATTCAGTAACTAAGCAATATACTGTTAATTTTTTTAATTATAACGAAATTATTGTCAACACTTTAGCATCATTACCTTATTTAACAATAAATTTCATTAGATAATTCTTTTTTTCAATTTTATACATTAATCTTGACATTTATGCCTAATTAAAAATTGGTCAACTATAAAAGATGGAAAGTTTTATGTTCTGTTTACTTTATTAGTTTATTTTTTAATTTAGCCTGAATAAATTAGACAATTTGGTAATTCTTGACATTTATGTCTAACTAAAAATTGTTCAAATATAAAATATGGAAAGTTTATTGAGATTGGAGACTAATAAAAACTACAAAAGAGTGTTCAAAATTCGGTTATTAAAAACAGAAATAAATAAATGTATAAATGATCGGCATGTATCATTAAAATTAAAGATGATGAATATTTATCATAAATAATTTATCATAGTGAATATCTAAGATTTTTTAAATATAAATTTGAAATAAGTAATAAACAGCATATTATATTTGTCAAATAAAGTAATGTGTATTTAATATAAAACTTATTAACTTTCGAGTATATTCAAAAGTAACGTATTTAAATTTTTAATATATATTAAATTTGCCATTTATACTAATAAAAAATTTGGTCAAATATAAAAGATGGCAAGTTTGTTGACATTTAAAATTATTAAAAACTTCAAAAGATTGTTGCAAGAGTGGTCAATTTCGGTTATTAAAAACAAAAATAAATAAATGTAAATATTATTATAAAAAACTTTCCTTTTTTTAGAAAATTACTAACTAAACAATATACTATTAATTTTTTTAATTATCACGAAATTATTGTCAAGACTTAAGTATCATTAACTTATTTAACAGTAAATTCATTAGATAATTCTTAGTAAATATCTAAGAATTTTTAAATATAAATTGGAAATAAGTAATACACCATATATTAACTTGGTCAAATAAATTAATGCGTTTTTGATACAAAACTTATTAACTTTCAAGTATTCTCAAAAGTAAATTATTTAAAATTTCCCATATATATTAAATATGTCATTTATGCTAATTAAAATTTGGTAAAATATAAAAGATGAAAAGTTTGTTGAGATTGAATACTACTAAAAACTAAAAAAAGATTGTTGCAATAATGGCTAATTTTGAATTTTAAAACAGAAATAAATAATTGTAAATATTATTTAAAAAAACATTCCATTTTTTGAAAGTTCAATAAATAATTGTTAAAACTTTCAATATAAGATTCAAAAATTTTAACACAGAAAAAATAAAGATTGTTATTCATATAAAATGAATTAATTTATATGAATTATCTAAGCTACATAAAATAAAAAATGATAGAAAATTAATAACTAAAATACATTAGTAATAGCCCAAATAAACACAACCAACTTACTCTACATCAAATACTTTTTCCATGCAATTAGCTAATCTACCAATTTGGGCTGTCATAAACTAAAATTATTAAAAATAAAGTAATGTTAGATATACTGAACTATTAAAAAGCAAATTAGTAAGAATTATCAATGAATGTACTCGGAATAATTAGCATGATAATTTCGATAAGGAAATAAATCAACAATATTTTCGTATATCTTAAAACCTTCAACATATCTATTGAATCTTGGAAGGAGTAGGTGGAACTTTGGTGACCCAGTCCTACCATGGCTAGAGCTAGTCTCCAAATCGTCCTTAAACTGTAAATATGAATAGAGGAAGCTCTCAACATATAAAAATAAAACTGTAAATATGAATTTCAAGAAATCTTACATCAGTAAGAACACGCATTTGGTGATCAGGTCCTACCGTGGCTCGAGCTATACTCTGAATGGTCCTCAAACTTCATGTTACTTGCCGTATATCTCATAAAATTTTAGATCTAATAAAAAAGACGGTCATAAAATATTAACATTTTAAATCAATTGATGGTTTATAAAAAAATTATTACCGTTGGATATGATACGCAATGGTTGTCTAGACGATGGCACTGCACGTTTTGCAAACAAAATTATAATTATTATAACATAGTATTTAGAGAGTAACCTTAAATTATTAAACTCACTAACCATTTATATTATTCATCTTATTGGAAGATGATGATTGAGAATTAGTGCGTCTTTTGGAACTTGAAGACATCTAAAATATAAATAAAAAAAATACGATTAACATGTGAAGGTTTTAGAAATCTTATATCATGCAGAGAACAATAAGTTACATAGACTGACGTATAGTTATATCGATTATACAATGTAGCGTATTTTACAAATAAATCGTACATACATTCAAACTTATAATATCATTCAACTTAAAATGTTATCAACACTTCAAAATTATTGAATCTCCGATTTAATAACCCACCAAGTATTAGGAGTGACAATTTAAGAGTGACATATTTTGTAAGCTCAAGTATTCAATATATAGGCTT
Organism: Bidens hawaiensis; assembly: GCF_021521415.1. Taxonomy (NCBI): domain Eukaryota; kingdom Viridiplantae; phylum Streptophyta; class Magnoliopsida; order Asterales; family Asteraceae; genus Bidens; species Bidens hawaiensis. Next base: position 51,347 of record NW_027505130.1, read on the forward strand.
GAAGTTTAGGTGTGAAAGTTTATGATAAAAGTATTTTAAAGGAAGACCAAGTTTCTATAGTTAGCATAAATTATGTTATTTCTATATAATAATTATTCAATAAGTTATGAAAAGTTTGTTTGGATTTTATTTTACATAAATTAAGTTTCCTCTTTTGAAAGAATCATTATGATTGTTTAATTTGTTTGACCAAATCAATATATTGTAATATATAGTGTATTTTATATAATATTGAGTAGGTTGAAAAATTAATTTTCAACTATATTTATTACGAATTAAAAAGAATGACCTAGATTTTTGTTAATAATGACATATGTAAAACAAAATTATTGTTCATAATAAATAAATAAGATCTAATTACCATAAACTTTGATGATAATTTGAACGAAAAACTTAAATGAAAATACATTTATTGATGAATTTGATCTAATTTTAACTAATTAGATGTGAACATTAAAAAAAATAACAATCTACATCTATTGATGAATTTGTTCCTATTTTAATTGATTGTTAGTTACAAATTATATGTAACTCTCAAAATAAAAAAAATAGTTAAAATCTAAAATTAGAAACCGGTATATTGACTTAAATAAATACATTAAGTATTTTAATTATTAGGAATAGAATTTATTTTTGATTTATTTAATTATTAAAAAAATAGAGAAGTGAAAGATAATTTTGAAAGGAAAGACAATCGTCCAATAGGCAAGGGACATGTGGCACCAAACTAATATGTTTTAATAGTATAGTAGAATTTAAAAAAATAAATGGTACTTAAAAGTCATTGAACTGAGGGTCAAGTTATTCAACAAAGGGTAAGAAAAATGAGAAGTGTGAGAAGCCATAAATAATTGACATGTGTCAAGGGGGACCAAAAGAAAAAGGGTATATAGGTAATTGTACACATTTTCTCTCTCCACATGCATGGCACATGTTAATACCCCCAACATTTTAGAACGTTTATAACTTTTTCGTATGACATTTTTTTTAAAAAAATATCATCATAATAACAAGCGTTTTTTTATCTTTAATATGAGTATGATTTTTGTTATGTAAAATTTAAAACAAAAATCACGTCATTGTGTCTTTTCGCACACTATTGTGTCTTTTCGCTTATCATTGTGTATTTTCGCACACCATTGTGTCTTTTCGCACATCATTGTGTCTTTTTTCGTCATTGTGTCTTTTCGCTTATCATTGTGTCTTTTTTCGTCATTGTATCTTTTTTCGCACACCATTGTGTCTTTTCGCACACCATTGCGTCTTTTTTCGTTATTGTGTTTTTTCGCACACCATTGTGTCTTTCGCATACCATTGTGTCTTTTCGCTTATCATTGTGTCTTTTTTCGTCATTGTGTCTTTTCGCACACCATTGTGTCTTTTCGCTTATCATTGTGTCTTTTTTCGTCATTGTGTTTTTCGCACACCATTGTGTCTTTTCTCACACCATTGTGTCTTTTCGCACACCATTGTGTCTTTTTTCGCACACCATTGTGTCTTTTTTCGCCATTGTGTCTTTTCGCACACCATTGTGTCTTTTCGCTTATTATTGTGTCTTATTTCGTCATTGTATCTTTTTTCGTCATTGTGTCTTTTCGCACACCATTGTGTCTTTTCGCTTATCTTTGTGTCTTTTTTCGTCATTGTGTCTTTTCGCACACCATTGTGTCTTTTTATCTAATACATAAAACACAATGCTTAATACATGTTACACAATAACTTGAAACGTAAAACACGATGGTGAATGCATATAACACAATGACCTAAAACGTAAGACACAATAGTGAATACGTATAACACAATGACCTAAAACGTAAGACACAATGGTGAATACGTATAACACAATGACTTGAAACGTAAAACACAATGGAAACAACATATTACACAATGAAACAATGAACAAAAAAAACACAATTAAGAAAACCCATTAATTTTTATATAACAATATGATACTCATATTAAAGATAAAAAACGCTTATTATTATGGTGATTTTTTTTTAAAAAAAATCATGTCGTATGAAAAAGTTATGGACATTTTAAAATGATGGGGGAATTGACATGTGCCTTGCATGTGGAGAGAGAAAGTCAACAAAGATGAGTTATTACCTTTATGCCCTTTTCATCAATTTTTATTTATTAAATTAATCTCAGCCATTCAAATCTAAGATTAATAGACTAGATTCCTTCTCACCCTTCTCATTTTTGTTGTCCTTTGTATTTTAACTTTACCCTTGAACTGATCTTTATTGTGGAAAAAGAAATATTAAATTTACCTAAAATACTTCTAGAAGAAAAGTATATTTTCTATTTTTAATTTGGTATTTTCAGAATTCAGTTGTTGATCCCTTTCTTTGGTTTAGATCTAAAAAAAATCAGAGATTGGACTTTGGAGGGAGTTCGTGTAATAAGAGGAGTAGCATACTATTACTACGTACCACTCCGCCAGTCACGTTATTTTAGCATAGAAGTGAAAATAATGTATATCTATACGATATATAATGAGTGAGAGATGGGCAAATTAATCCTTTTAGATTTTAAATGATTTACAAATTTTCAAACACATGGTACAACCTAAAATAAGAGCAAAGTGGTAATTCTAACATTAAATTGCGTGCTTCATTTTTCTCCAAAATAGATACAAAATTATCCCTTTAATTATTTTGAACGGCCAACTAAGTATTATCCCTTTAATTTTAATAATATTTTGCAAATTTAAGAAACAGTTATAACTTTAGTCGTTTATCTTTTAACTATCTACTATTCATAATTTCATTTCCAACCCAAATACCATCACGATTTTTAAACGGTTATAACTTTTTCATACGTTAATATTATTTTTTAAAAATTGTACCATAAAAACGAGCATTTAATTCTCTTTAATTTGAGTATGATATTATCATGGTTTCTTTTCAGTTAAAAAAAAAAAACTTTACACATTGCCGTTTGTCGTCCGGTTTTAATGGTTTTAAATTAAACCATGAGCCAAGCTATCATTAATGGTTTTTGGTCACCGATATTACCCAACAAAATCAAACCATTAACAACGGTTAGGTTCCATTTCATTTGTACTTCGATATTAAAATGAGTTTAAAATAATAACTATGAATCTACTTATACCAATAAATAGTTTCACAATTACAAACGAAACGACGAACACCCATAAATCTATAATGTAATTACCAAGATCCGTATTCTCCGATACATCGCGCGGACATCGTCTGATATATATCATATATATAAATTTTTTAATGAATTGAGGCCTTAAAATTTTGAGGGCCTAAAGCCCTAATTTTAATTTATTAAACATTAGTGCCGGCATGTTAATAAAGCAAGTACCTTGTTGATATCATCATTTTAATGTTCACAGCTAAAAGTTAACATGTAGATAGATAAATGCATGTTGAATTCGTTGGACATAAGATACGTTGGATGATGTTTATATGTTTCTGTTAACTTTCTAAATTGTTTTAGGAATGTCATAGAATATGTTCTAAGTTTCAAAAGTGTTTCAATTAGATTACTCATACATGTTTTTCCCATATCGGGTTACTAAATTTTCAAATAAAGTCTCACCGATTTTTTTGTGCGTCAAGAAAGAAATGGAGGATAAGATGTGGGGGTCGGAATTTGCAATATATGTACGTAGTTAAATACAGAAAGTTTAAAAAAACGTTAATTATATTAAAATTCAAAAATAAAAAATTTAATTCATGTCTCCACTCAACTTCTAGATAAAAAAAAAATTCCTATGTGAAACAAAAAAGAAAAATACTAAAAAAACATGTTAAAACCTTTAATTTAATAAAATATAAAAGTTGAGTGACTTAATTGAAACATTTTTTAAACTTGAGTGATTTAATTAGAACATTTTTAAAACTTGGTTACTATTCTATGATATTTCTCCGTTTTAACACAAAAAATGTTTACTTTAAGATCATAATATGTGTTTATCGAGTTCGTTTTTACAGAATTTGCAGTCCTATTTTCTCTTATTGTGTTTGCAACCTAATAACCTATACCCTTAATTACAACACTAGTAGATTGAGACTTTTTTTTGGTTGTTTAAAATAATTTTCACAAACTTTGCAGTCCTATTTTCCTCTAATTATGCCTGCAACCTATACCCAAATTTGAAATTTTAATTGTTTAAATCAAATAAAAAAAGGCTAAATTTTTTCTTGTCTTCGGCGCAAAATGTTGTAATTATGTTACTTTTGCTTAATGTACACCCTTCCTCCTACTAAATCAAGTAGGGGTGTTTTTCGGGTTTCAAGTTTTCGGGTTGGATTGCTTGGGTTTCAAAGTTTTAAATTTTGACCCGAAACCATCTCAAATATTTCAATGGTTTTTCAGGTTCGGGTAATTCGGGTTTGGGTTTTTTCGGTTTAGGTCAATTAGGTTTCAAGTATCTTTAAAAACGTTAAAAAAACAATTTTTTATAAACTATAAACTACAATGCTAAAATTAAATCAACAAGTTTTTCTTTGCTCGTAACGTGAATAACCAAATAATAAACCAGCATAGCCCAACATAACAATTCATAAAAAGAGTAAAATATAACAACCTCTACCCATAATCATCATTAATGAAGTGTGATTTAGTTGTTCGATTACGGTTTCTGTTATCCATAAACAAAAACATAAATAAAAATAAACAATCGATTCATAATAGGTGGAATGAGAGCATTTGATTTTGGACACATTCTGATAAAGTTAGTGGCTAAAGTTTTGCCTATTAAATCTATTATACCTAAAAATATATTTGGTATTTAAAACTAAAAGTTTATTCGGGTTTTTCGTGTTGACACAAAACCCATAAATCTGACCCAAGAACCAACCCGAATTACTTCGGTTCGAGTTAGTCTTTTCTCGGGTTTAGGTATTTTAGGTCGGGTTAGTTCGTGTTTAGGTATGTGTTTTCTTAAGTCGGGTTTCAGATAAAAGTGACAGCCCTAAAATCAAGCATATCATCTCTCTACTTGGAAATTTGATGATTTTCTCAATTATTTTTAACATTTAACATTTTGATTTAAAAATATTGTTAGTTAGTTAGTTAGTTAAAGGGACAACTACAAAAATGAATAAAAATTTGTTAGTTAAGAAGGATCATGGTGTCGTTCAAAAAAAAAAAAAAAAGAAGGATCATGGTCAGCCCTAATGTTAAGGGGTGAAACTGTGTCATAGGTCCCCAATAATATGCCCCTTTCTAGAAAAGGTATAAATTAGAATTTGGGCCAAGATTATATTCAAGGAGCTTGGGCTACCAATCAGATGTCACGGTTCTAAACTTCTAAGTTCTAATCATTAGTGTTATGGTTCTTTTGCTTCTATTAATTACGTTTAGGGACGTCCAAACCGTTCGAATCTGCTTGTCGTTCGTTCGGAAATTGCTCGAAAAAGGCTCACTCATTTTTCGCTCGATTTTAAACAAGCCGCTCGGTTCGGTTTGTAAATGAGCCAAGCAACGAGCAAAGGTTTGCTCGGTCTGGTTCGACTAGAATATTTTTAATTTATTTTATATAATTATATATGAACAAATATATAAATATATAGACAACATACATAATATAAGTATACAATTTTTTTAACCATTTAAAAGTTTCCCAATTCCGTAAATTTTATAGTTTATTTGTTCGCTTCAAGTATGAAGTTTGTTAACACATGTTCGTTATATCTCAATTTAAATTTATTTTTTATAAAAATTTACAACATATTACACGTTTGCTTAAAAACTACTAATGTGTTTACAAAATATATTATTTATAACCTTCAAACTTGTATTTTATTAAAAAACTGAATGTGAAAAGAAATAAATAATGCTCGAAAATCGGTCGATGTTCGATCGAAAAATGCTCGATTCGATTTTGACTCGTTTCGATTTTCGCTCAGTTCGAATTTTAGTCGTTCGATTCGGTTTGGTTCAGCTGTAAACAAGCCAAACTTTCGCTCGGTTCAGCCCGGCTCATGAACAGTCCTAATTACTTTGGAGTTTATAATGTTTGTTACGACAAATTTCTCAACAATAGAGTATTATTGAGAAATTTGTCTCAACCTTCATCTCCTCGTTCTCTCAGATCTCTCTCGTCTTCTCCATCTAAACAAGGGATCATTACTTTGAATTAAAGTGTAACTCATTTTTTTCGCAGCAGTGTTGATATGTTATTTTGAATACACAAACCCATAATGGGTTAATCCACTCTTTTACCTATTCAAAGCTCAGCCCTTTGTCTCTGTGTTTTCACATCGAGAATTATTTGCAGATGAAGAGATGTCAAAGGGGCTTCTTACTCCCCAAAAAAATCCTCCTACATCTCTATATAAACGCTGGTTTATCAAGAAGACGCAAGAAAAGCACTTCGAATTGTTGATTAATCGCCAGAGATGGCTTAGAACCAATCGTTCATTATCTAATGGATCTTTCCGTTCTAATACTCTATCCGAGAGTTATCAGTATATATCAAATCTGTTCCTATCTAACGGAACACTATTGGATCAAATGACAAAGGCATTGTTGAGAAAAAGATGGCTTTTCTCGGATGAAATGCAAATTGGATTCATGGAACAGGAGAAGGATTTCCCATTCCTTAGCCGGAAAGATAATCTTTAGAGGTAACAATATGAATGGACTGGGTCGGGTTGGGTTAGATTTTGGTGATGAGTTAAAATGAGTTTGGGTCATGATGAAATTTTAAAAGAGGGTTAGGATAAGTATGAATCAAGATAGGTAAAGTTAACTCATCTTGACCCAAGTAATGGTTAAAATATAAAGGGTTTCAAAAACCTTAAAAAAATAAAAATAATAATAATAATTAATAACTTAAAATATAAATTAAAAACGCAAAATGTAAAATAACTAAAATGTTTCTCCCATTATCCTCAGTCATTAAAAAAAACCCCGGTTTTGTGTCGGTTCTGGTTTGATTTTTCGGTTTGGTTTTGTTAATTTCATTACGGTATATGTTCAATTTTAATAATTTCGGTTTCGATTTCTCGGCTTCTATTCGGTTTCGTGGGTTTTGTTTAAAATTAAATTGGATAGCGCTTGTTCTTGTTTTAGTCCATTCTAACCCATAAACAAACCATTCTAATTTATAACCAAAAGTAACTAACATTTTCTCAACCTATCTTGACATTCTTGTAAAATTCTTTTGATTCATCCTGACCTATTTAAATTTTAAAAGTTATCTGTATTGATCAAAGATAACCCATTTAGGTTTATTTTGACACCCCCTTGTGATAGGCACGGGATTGACAAGAACAGAAACAGGCTAGGTTTTATTAGAAACAAAAAGATAGTGGCCTGATTCGAGAGGGGCACGGTCTCCGTTTACAATGAAAAGAGTTAAAGGACAGACATAAAACTTGAATGAAAATACTGATAACTAAGCTTTCTATTTAAAGCATCCATATCCTAAATTAGTGTGGCTTGCTCCTTAATTTTCGGGATGACCATTGATTGATTTGACAGCTAGTTTACCATAATAGTTATAACCGAATCAATTAAGTCGATTTCCAATAAATAGAATCCAGCTGTCCCATATTACCAGCTGTGACTCTATCACATTGTCATTTTTATACCTTTATACGTGTGAATATTCTACCATGTGTTGGGTTGTTTTGGTTACATGAATAGCAAATCCACGTTGGATTATAACAAACCATTTTGGACATATTGATACATGTATGGGAATATTTTACAACTAGTTTGATCCTCCCATATTACGGGAGTTTATTTAAAATTTTGTTTTTAATCGTTTTGTTATTTTATGATGATTATTTTATTTTTAACGTAGTTTTGTTTTAATTTAATACATATATATTAGTTTGTTATTATATTTTTTAACGTTTAGGTTTTATCAGTTGAGATGTTTAGGTTTTTAGATTTTTACGAACAAACATAAATGAACACGATCATGTTAATTTTTTTAAATGTACAAACATGAACACAAATATTTGTCTAATGAAAAAAGAGGCGATGTAGTTGATGATAGTGGGTATTATTGAAAGTTAACCGACGATGGAGATGATAGACCAACAACAAAGAACATGTAAAGCAGATAAATTAAATTAGAGTTTGATAATGAAAGTGTTTATCAATAAATGAGATCTTATAACCTATTTGAGGGCTACTAGAGTTTGGTAAGATACATAGCCCGTGAAACTATTTTTTGATAATTAAGGGGTTATTTCACAAATAAATGAGATGTTATAACCCGTTTAAGGGTTATCCGGGTTTGGTGAGACTCATGACCTGTGAAAATTATTGTTTGCTTATGAAATAGTTTTACAAATAAATGAGATGTTATAACTCATTTAAAGATTATCCGGGTTTGGTGAAGCCCATACCCGCGAGTTCGGGTTAAATGCATGAGAAGCCTCCATCTATAAATCAAGCAATATGGTGGCTCTAGAGAATAAGGGGAACAACCTGAAAGCGACACATAGGATTTTATGATAGACAGCTATATAAATAGTTAGATATTGGATCTAATATGCCCTCTATGTGTTGATGGGTTGTTTTAGCTTTATAAACCCACACTTTGTAACAAGAAGTAAACTACGTAATAGTTTTACAAATAAATGAGATGTTATAACCCATTATTGTTTGCTTATGAAATAGTTTTACAAGTAAATGAGATGTTATAACCCATTTAAAGACTATCCGGGTTTGGTGAAACCCATACCCGCGAGTTCGAGTTAAATGCATGAGAAGTCTCCATTTATAAATCAAGCAATATGGTGGCTCTAGAGAATAAGGGGAACAACCTGAAAGCGATACCTAGGATTTTACGATAGACAGTTATATAAATAGTTAGATATTGGATCTAATATGCCCTCTATATGTTGATGGGTTGTTTTAGCTTTATAACCCACACTCTGTAACAAGAAGTTAACTACGTAATAGTTTTACAAATAAATGAGATGTTATAACCCATTATTGTTTGCTTATGTAATAGTTTTACAAATAAATGAGATGTTATAACGCATTTAAAGAATATCCGGGTTTGGTGAAACCCATACCCGCGAGTTCGGGTTAAATGCATGAGAAGCCTCCATTTATAAATCAAGCAATATAGTAGCTCTAAAGAATAAGGGGAACAATCTGAAAGCGACACTTAGGATTTTATGATAGACAATTATATAAATAATTAATTATTGGATCTAATATGCCCTCTATGTGTTGATGGGTTGTTTTAGCTTTATAAACCCACACTCTGTAACAAGAAGTAAACTACAATACATTTTCACGTCTTACAAAAAAAATACATTATATTTTTACATCTTACACTTAAAATACAATATATTTCCACATGTTACAAATTAACTACACTATATTTTCATTACTTACAAATAAACTATATCAAATTTTCACATCCTAAAGTAAAGTACTTTTACATGTATATCCCACAAGAACCGATGTTTTAACATACATTCTCTCATTTTATGTGTATGCACATGCCCCAACTCCCATATGCGAGTAAGTCATCATTATCATCGTACTCAGTAAATCTTACCAATAGTTTATGCGAGTAAGTCATCATTATCATCGTACTCAGTAAATTTTACCATTAGTAAAACTATGATAGGGCATGAGGAGTACAAATAAAAAAACTTTATTTATATGTGCTCCCAAGACCCTCAATATAGTTAAACTATCTTTATATGTGACTGAGTACAAGGACAAATGGCTAGACATAGGCAACATATAATAATAAACTATTTTATGTTACTTATTTGTATAGAGCATGTTATGTTGCTTGTTTGTGTAGAGTATGTGTGTCGGGTGAGATTCAGTCCAGTGTTTATATAGAGTATGTTATGTGTTACTTAGTTGAGTGTCAAAAGGACAAACCCTTCTAACAAGTTTTCTTCATGATTCGGATCCTAGAAAGACAGATCCGTTAACTGATAACCGTTTCATCAACGGTGTATATATGTTCTCTTTGCATGTTCATTCCATCAAGAACACATTTTACAGGTTATCATATATTTTAATAAGAAATTTTTTAAAAAATGTTAATATTCTTACAATATCTTTCTTCAAGGTCCGTCCATGCAAATGAACAAAGAAATTAAATCAATGGTAACAACTAACAAGTTCTCCTTCACTTGCAACACTTTTATCACACACTTGTTCTTTTGTCAAATGAAAACTCTTTAGGAACATGTACTGTCACCTCATGTTGTTGGTTGGCACTGGCCTCAGGAACCGCAACAATTGCTAGCGACGAATCAGGATCATTGATCTCATCATTCTGGTCCATGGACCCTGGTTCCATCGGGTAATGTATCGGGACCAATTCAGTGTCACGGCGTCGGTGATAAGATGGTGAGGGTGAGCCATCAGTGTCCCAGTTATCAGTATCGAAGTTAGACCTTCTAGGAGATGCTTGCAAACTATCAATATCGTAACGGTAGTTACGTAACAGATGGACCGGTGACATGCCATGGGTCGGTGTCCCTGGTCTGCTAGACATCGGAGACACCTGACCCGACTTTCTGTTTGTTTTGATTTGTTTCTTTGCGGTTTGGTGCCATGACCTTATCGCGGTCACGATTCTATCATTGAAAACTGCTGGCTTCATAGTCGATCCCATCTGTGTGACTAGAGCATAAAGAGGAAGAGTGAAATAACTACATAGGATTTGAACAAGAACCCTAACAAATGAAAAACAAAACAAATTATTAATTTCAAATAAAGCATTGAACTAATATAATTAAATAGTGTATTTTTATTAAATAAAAGTTTAAAGTCACCCCATTGTGACCCTGATGACAATATCTTCTGTATGCTCATGAAAACAAGATTTTGATCCAAACTCATACTGTTTTACATCAAAATAAATATTAATATAAAAACACAAAATATATGCAATTAAATCTTTATCAAAGTGTTACAAGTGTTTTCTTGTTCATATCTTACCAAAGTCCATGCAAAGAAAGCCAACTGAAAAGCATTCTGCAGCATACACAAAATTGAATAAATCAGTATATTTTTTTTAAACGACAAACTATCCTACTCCTATATTCTATAACATCGTATACGGTACAGTTAACTAACTTATAATGCATGGTGCACACGTTTACCTGAAAGAGAATGAAGTTGATGAGATAGAGGATGAGACGAGGGCGATTGAACCAGAAAAGATCGTCACCGGGCTGAACCACTGGTACGCCCTGTACGACCTCTCCTCTCCCTTGAATACTTAACCCCATTTTCGTAATTATCACTTGTAGTTTTGTCCCGATCAGTAAAACTGCCTGTACATTACAGTCTTATATAAATTAAATAAATAAACTCAAATTTTTTTTCTTTTTTCCTTGAACTTGCGATGCATAACTAAAAAAAGGGTCCAATTAAATATAGAGGCAGGTAAGCGGGCCACAAGCTGCGCCGCCACCCCTTTTGAATGACAAAACCGATCCTACATGCAATATTTAAAGGGAGGTGATCTTCATACACCATCCTCTTGGTGTATGTACGGCCTATATGAGTCGTACAGACCACGCATGACTGACAACTGTACGAAGGAACAAGGAGACAGTTAATTTTTGCTGTTTATACTACTCGTATAGGCACTGATGTCTAGCATAGGCCTTATACTACTCGTATAACTCTTCATATATGAACTATATGCCTCGTATATGCATATACGTCTCTTATAGGCCATAATATCTCATTCTTGTTCAAACTTTATCAAATTATTCACCTTCGCTCGTATACACGCTACACGACTCGTGTAGGTTTTTGTCAACGTCATTTGACACCATCATCAATCGACTTCTTTTTAACCATTCTCCGTAATCAAAGGACTTGCTTTTAACCAACCTTTTCATCATCAAACGACTATATTTTTTAACACCATTAATCAAACGCTCATGTAATTTTAAGTTACGTGTTTTTAATTTATAACCATTTTGGATGTTATCTATTAAATTTTGTGTATTTCTATTTACAACTTTAAATTAATTAAACAAAAAAAGTGTGTATACAATCCGATAAGGGCCTATACGGCTCATATAAACATATATGCAACCCGTATCAAGCCATACGAGGCACCAGAAACAAAAATTGACACTTTCCGACACAAGCTGACACAACCCATGCATATAGGCCTATGCGAGCCTTAGAGGCGAAAACTAATTTTTAAAAATCCAAGAGGGTGTGTGAATGTCACATGCCTATTTAAACCTTTTGATGTGAAAGTTTTTAGTTGGACATTTTGAAAACTTTTTTGGTTAAAGAACATTATTAATGAATAATGTATCAATGTTTTGGCATTTTCCCAAAGTCAAAAGGATCTGTACTTACAACCAACGGTATGAATGGTAGCCACAGATATGAATACCATCCTGTCAATAGAAACAAACAAATATTTTGAATTAGTCAATCGTGTTTGAAAAAGAGATAAAATTATGTGAAAGAATTTAATGTGTTATAACTAATACGTCTCATACACGTTGGTGGTGGTCTTATATACTTAAATTTGTTCAAATATCTTGATTTAAAGGCTAAAGCACGACAAATTAAAAAAAGGTTTATGATGATTCAAAGTAACCAAATGGTTGGTTTAAATTGCCATAAATTCCAATATACAAAACATAATGAAATTAGTTTCGAAATAAAACTCACCGTGGGTATTTAAGAGCATGAAAGCAATGGCGAATAACCATACCGACGGGCTGTTAACACAAATTTTGTATAAATAATATTCATAATTAACTTTAGTATTCATAAAAAAAAGTAGACAAATGTAGACAAATAATACCTTATGCCCACAACGGTCTTGAAATCTTTTTCTAGTGATCTGTTGATGTATTTTTGAAAGTCGAATGTCGACTGGTTTTGCGGTCCTAGATGTGCCTGTAAACAATATATACCAAAGGGGATGAGTTCATCTTGGAATTCTGGAGAAAGTATTTTAATGGGTTTTTACCACACGCATAAAATATTTGATTTTCTACTTAAATACTTGTAAAGAGAAAAAAGAAAACTAGGTATATACCATTATGAATCCGTGTCTCAGGGTGAGATAATCAACTTTAGGGACTGAACGTACAAATTGTCTAAAAAAACAAACCTGAAATTTTGCATATAAGAAACAATTAGTATATTTGAATAATATCAACATAGTTTTGTAGCTAAAGTATCAAGGTGTATGTCATTTAAAAAAATTGGTGTAATAATTTACAGAGGCGGGGGATCGAGTCTGACCTCTGGGTACGCAGCAGGTTTCGGTTTCTCAGAAAAATCGTACCCAAAACCGGCCCTACCAGGACCAGCCGGGACTGGTTCTATCTTTACGTGGTCAAAACCTAGACCCGTCCCATCCAAAACCAGATAAAACATGGTCTAATACCCGACCATATTCGGAAATGGTTTCTATCCAACCCGATTATTAACTTTTGTTAGCCGTACCCAGAACAAGTTCTGGTTTTTTGAAAATACCCGATTTGTGCATCATTAACGGGATCTAGTAAATATTATAAATATTATGCCCAATTTTTTTATATGTAGTCCATTTAATCAAGCATAAGTTATTACGCCCAACCTAAAATAGAATAAAAAACATTTGTTTATATATTTCGTTACTCGTTAATGCATACGAGTTTTTTTATTTTGATTTGGGCAAGGTAGTTAAATCTTTTGACTGGCCGTGATAATTTATCATTAAAAAATATTTGAATAACAAATAAACACAAACACGTATTAATTGAATAGCGAATGGAGCATGTGCGTTATCATTATACGTCAAGTGCCGTTACAAAAAATTCATTATACGTCAAATGTTGGGCCATGCATGATCGAGTGTCAACGACTAATTAGATAGGATAAAGAAGCATACACAAATTCGAATTTCATTAAGCCGAAAACAATTTTAATTTAGTTTTTTTTAACCGTTATACTTACTTCATGCTATATATTTTATGAGCGACTAATCAGTTAAGTCTATATTAATAAATCACACATGGACTTTCTAGTGGTTATGTTTTTTGAAATGTTCAATAAGTCGGTGCCATTCTATAATAATACATTAAAATATTTTTCATAGTTCAACATCACAAATATCTCTATCATAGACTTGCCTAATATGGTCCAAATAAGTTATTTTTTCAAACATGTGAATATTGTACTCGTCTCTTTTACTACAGCCCAAAATTCCGCTACTCAACCACCTCATTATTGTTGATATCGTATCCATTGATACGCTATGACTTTCACAAATTATTAATGACATAAAATTGACATTTCCTTATTGTTATAGATGTCTATGAAGATAACCTATAGTTGACGAAGTCGACTTTAGCTTTATCTTCCGCTTTCCCATTGTATTATCGTACAATGTTTTATGATCCTTATAAATTTGGTTTTATATTGAACAACTATATATGTATCAGGGGGTGAGCAACTTAACTGTCATAACTGTTAAATCAAACCATAACCGATATAACCGAACCGATTTTAACCGATAATCAACATAACTAGCGGGTCGGTTTAATAAATTTTTAAAAATCGCCAAATACGGGTCGGTTTTGGTTAAAGATAAATCCAAAACCGCTATAACCGAACCGACCCATTTATTTAACCGATAATATGTTTAATATGTTGAGATAAACTTCCACCAAACATGTTGTTAAATTATATCATTTTGATGTTTTTGGTTCAACATTTGTTATCAAATTAAGTTGAATTTCATTGTCGGATTATATTGTAATTCTTTTTTGAATATTTGGTATTAATATTATGGATTATATACTTTCTTAGATTATGACATGTCATTTTTTGTAATAACTTGTACCAAATTTTTAGGCCCAACTACATTGTTTTGGTTACGGTTAACCGACTCATAGCCGGCTCACTATAATCTACAAAACCGATTAACCAAATCCGCCATAAAGGATTGGTTATGGCTATGGTTATTCATTAACCGACATATCGATTATGGTTATGGGTTTGGCTCAAAACCGCCCCAAACCGATCTTTGCACACCCATAATATGTATACACATAAACATGAACCATATGAAGGGTTCAAAACCAGCTTTTGAATAGTAACTTACAATCCATAGTAGAATGGGAGATTTGCTCCAAAAGTTCATGTGTCGTCTTCCAAACGACGTGTCTCTGGCAAATCTAAACCTTTCTGGATCTATAAGTGTATGTATACGTTTAAAATCATTAAATATGATGCGAGGTGCTGTCCACGACCAAAACATGAATAATGGGAATGTAAATAGTTGTGTAGGAACTAAATACTTACCGTGAGAGAATTGATACTCTATAGTTCTAGTCTCTTTCTCCCAATGCTTCCATTTTCTCATCTATACACAAGTAAAATTTCGTTAAATATTTGTTTTTGATGTAAGTAAACGCATATAAAGTCTGGTTAACGTGAATTTACCTTCGCTTGTCCTAAAGCCATGGTTACGACACTACAAATGACATGAAATAGTGCGAGATCAAAAATGAATATGTGAAGTTGATGAACCCCATCATAGGACATGAATGATACTTTTCCCTGTAAAACATAATATACAATTACATCTTTGCTAAAATGCATAAAGTGAAAAAGTTTATTATAGTTAATATGCTTTGTGTTATGCTAGAGTACCCACTCTTTTTGCTTGTTACACTAAATTTTAATTCATCATGCTAGAATTATTCATAGTAAAACACAAAGAAGAAAACCTATTCAATTTGATGCTTTCATCTATGAAAGTTTAGGTGAGAAAAATACTTTAGCCAACCTATACTATACTCCACGGGACTCAAACTCATGACCTTTAGGAACTTACCTCCTTTGCACACTTGCCGTCGCCAGTACTACCGGCCAAAATCCGCCTTGCGCTATCACCCATCTTTGACCAAGTGAGCAGCCTCCGCCGACTCTCACCACCATTATTCGCCGCTCTATCTTCTTCCGGGCTGCACGGGTGCCAACCCGCTGCGGCACCCTCCGTGATGCATATATTTGTGATCGGTGTTGTCCCAGCCGTTAAAAGCAATGATATGAACCCTAACAACATGAGCTCTACAAAAATAAAAGAGCACAATATATCAACAACCAAAAACATGAATGCATGACCATTCATACAATTAACAAGTTGATTAAGATTATATCTAATCCACCAATACCTGCTTTGATCTTTTCAAGGGCTTCATATAGAGCTTTCTTTCGTTTCTTTTTGAACCACTGCATAATATTCAAACCAATTATATAAATAAACTTAAAATATTCAAAACGTACGTTTATTTTGTTTAGTGACTTCTACACATACGTTTCCGATCATATGGATGATTTGTTCTATAAATATGGAGATGACAATAAGCACAAAACACACGGTGGCAACCGCCCATGTGGGCGTTTGCTCCAACGATCCATTTCCTCCGGCCATTAACTGTTTCTTGTATTTTTCAACTTTATAATATGTATCAAAATATTATTATAAATTTCCTTGGTGTTTGAAGTGGATTTTATAACGATTTTGAAATAGGAAAAGATGACGAAAGTGATGAGTCAAAGGGTTTACTTTTGTTATACTATACGGGGTCGTGAATAAGACCGAATAGCCCTTTTTGGGGAGTCATTAATAGTATTTAATACTTTGTTGACTAGGGGTAGGTTTGGAATTCCAGTTTTTTATTTCATGTGTATGAAAAGGGTATTATATTATTATGTAATTTTCTGCGAGTCTAAGAGAAGTGGCGGTCTCGACGTACTCTCATGGAGTTAATTATAGGGTATAACAGCGGTCTTCTTGGTTGATGTAGAATGTTGAATGTTACAATGTAGAAACTTTTTAGATTTATTAAAAACAATATATTTTATTTATAAGAACGGCGCATTTAAAATGCTGTGTAGAACAGACGTACATACATATACTATTATATACATAATAACATAATGCACTTTTTCTCAAAAATTATTAACTAGCTAGAACATCATTTGTTTATAGTAATTTAGAAGTTATGTTGCAAACATAAATCAATATATATACATAATAAGTTAATAACAAGTTAATTAAATATTGGAATATATCTGATATAGGTTTTAATGTGTGTGAAGAAGAAAAGTGGGTTCATAATGGAAGGACCCCAATATTGAAATGAGGACATTTAATCATTCAAATAGTTACCAGTTTTAGAGAACATGAGAATGATGCCCAAAAGAACCAAAATTAACAAAATTACATGACATGATTGAAGTTAGGACTTAGGAGTTAGGACACCCGACTCAATCTAAGTTTTAAAGATGTCATCTATATCTCAACCAAATGTATTTGTCTTTTTTAACCACTTCCACAATATGAAAAATTGACATACTCTTATAGTCTTATTATTGAAAACTCTTTTATTTCTTGTTTTCATAATCTCCCACACGTCAAAAAAGAAAATCGTCTAAACAATTTTTCATCTTCTCTTTAGAACCTTGGATACTTCCATACTCAAGCATCTCTCTAACCGATGAGAAAATTGCCAGGATTGAGATTTTCAACCCAACGATGTATAATTGTCACCACACCCAGTGACGAAGCTTGGACTGAATCACCGGGGCTCTGATGCACGGAAACGCGACCAACCTGCCGTACCCCGTCCCGGAAACTCGTCGGGGACAGAAACGCCGACGGGGAGGCAGGAAACGTTTCTTAACCGTTTCCTTAGGGGACGGTCGTTGACCGTTTCGAAAAGTCAAACGATGTTTCGATACGTTTCCAGAACTTTGGGGACGATTTTTAAACGTTTCTGCAATTTAAAGGGTATTCCGGCGCCACATAAAGTATTCCGGCGAAGAATTCCGTTGCCGGAAAATCGATGTAGAAGAAGAAGAAGAAGAAGAAGAAGAAGAAGAAGAAGAAGTGACGGCTGAATGTGTTTAGGTTAAGTTATAGTTTAAGTTTAAACATTAAACCCCTTTATCGTAGTTTCTGATACCATAAGAAGATTTGAATGATTGGAAAAGATAATTCCATTAACTTCAAGAGTTACAATATATAACAATTACAAAGGCTAAAATCAAGGAGTAAATTACAATTACAATTAATATAAACATATGCTAAGAATAGAGACATGATATTATGCGTAATATATGCATCAAGATTAATCAGAATATTCTTTTGATCTTTTCTATTATCTTCATTATTGATATTGATACAAGCGACCTTCTGACTAACACATATCACCTTTGTGGCGGTGGTGCCAGAATCTAGGAATTAGGTTTATGAACAAGTTGTGAAGCAGATTCACCGGCGGTTGTGGAGCCGGATTCACCAATGGTTGTCCAAGTATATAACCCAACACCAACAGAGTTGTGGCGACAAATTAACTTGCGGTTCAAGCAAATTTGTGTTTTCGTTGCAAAATAGCAAGTGATAGCTATTGTGACATGGTACATTCTGGCATTTTAATGGGTCATTTATATAATATTGGTTGTTGTAAAACAGAAGATGTGAACAATCACACATAACTATTTAAACCCATACATAAAACAAATATTTTGTAAATACAATAATCACCTGAAACTCAATAACACATCGTGTTAGCTGTCTTAAGTTAATGTATGATGTTTAACAAGACACCGTTGAAGGTTTGCTCGATAGATCATTAAAAACTTCATCCTTATTGGTGAATCAGTCTACAAAAGAAGCTTACAAAGTAACAAGAGATCAAAATTTTGGATTTAAGGTTATTAAATATATAGTATAATACATTTTATAAGAAAAAAACATTGAAGTACCAAATTGTTTGTTGCATGCTAAAGAGGTGGTCGGATATGGTTTCCGTAACCGGAAAGTGCAAATCGGGGGGGAGATCATGAAAAGGAAGCAGACAATGGGACGGTAGAGATATGAGACCTATATATATTGGGTTAAAAAAGAATCAGTTAGCAAGCAGGGATCAATTGTGATTTGTTGTGTGTTCCGATGGATTCTTCCCGTAGTTGTCCTTTTCATTGCACGAAAACGAACAAGAGACAAGTATCTTGGTGTTTTCATTTTTCCTTTTTGTATTTTTTGGCCTTTTGCGACTGGTATTCATCCTTTTTTCATCTTTGTAAATTAAATTTTGGCCTTTAAGAAGAATAAAAGTATTTTCCAGTCAAAATTCATGATATTCGCCGGTGTTGTAGCTTTCGATACCCTTACAACTCACACCATACCCGGTTTATGGTACCTATTAGTTGTTTTTAATATTTTTTTTTCTTTTCTTTTTTATTGTTTTTTCTTCTTCTTTTATTTACTTTTTTATTTCTTAACATCATTCTCTTTCTATAGTTTTAATTAATGTTTTCTTATAGAAAGTAGGGGTGGGGTGCAAACAAGGCGAGTGAGTTTTGGCGGGAATTCCGGGAAACAAGTCGGGTGCAGATAAGCCGAGACCGAGCCTCGAATAAAAGGGATTGAGATATGAGACCTACATATAAGATTATAAAAAATCAGTTGCCGATATGTTGTGGGCTACAATGGAAAATCCAGGATTCTTCCTAGAGTTTTCACTTTCAAAAACCAAGATGTAAGGACTTTCCGGTGGGATTTTCTCAGGTGGTGTGATACCCTACCAACTCATACCGTGACATCGTACCCAATTTTAAGTACCTATATATTGTTTTTTTACTTTTTAATATTTTTTTTCTCGTTTTCTTTATATTGTAGTTCTTCTTTTATTTAGTTCTTAACATCATTCTCTATCTAAAATCTTAAGGTTTTTAATGAAACTAAGGATTACACGCACGCTTCGTGTCGGGGAGCGAGGTATATTCTACTAAATTTGATTAATAATTTAATAAAAAATAATAACAAATATATAAAAACACATAAAAGAAGAAAAGTTTGTTTAAAAAATAATAAAAAAAAAATTAGGGGTAAAAAACATATATCGTTTAAAGAAAACTAATTGTTAAATTTCACAAACCATGTGATAATTCTATTGAAGTTCAGGAAAAAAATATAAATTGGAAGAAGATAAAGGGACCAATCACACGGCCTATTTTAGTACTGTTTTTCTTGGGGGGTAAATTAAGATTCTTGTTAAGGGTCATGATATAGCTTTTTAGTTTATTTAGGTATAAAAGTATATATAATTCATCACAAACTAAAAATTTCTTGTAGATGAAATGAAACTACCTGATTGAAGACCAAAGTTTTATTTGTATAACCGTCTCGAATTCGGATTAGAAATTGTTTAGCTTCTCAAAAATTGATGTGACGGGTAACACATACATTACTATCGGTAGTCATGTAACATTTTTTAAATAAAAAAAAAAGTTATAACAATACCATATGCAACAAAGAGAAAAAATAATTGTTTTTATGTTGTAACTTTTAAAAAATAACATATATATTAGCGTATAAAAAGTTATTGTCATTTAAATATCGTGGTTTATTAATACGCGGGTCGTCTTCGGGTTCATGTGTCTTGAACGATTTCAGGTCCTGGCCGTGTTCGGGTCCATGTTAGGTTGGACCACCAACGAGCAAGCAAGATCCGTTTAACGCCTCTAATTAAAGGGAAAATAAGAAAATATTTTATTAGGTTTTTACACGTATAAAATATTTGATTTTTTATTTAAATAATGTAAAGAATCTCTGTCTTGATAAGGAAAAGTCTTTTTCTTTGGTTGTAAGGAAGATGTTGGAGGTTTAAAGGAATGCAAAACACTCTTCTATGCATGCCTAGTTATCGATTGTGACATGGTGTATTATGGTGTTTGGATCTAGGGAAGTTTCTCACTTAGAAGAGAAATATTCTCAGTTGACTGTCGTTATACACTAACAGAGGTCGATCAGGATTTTTACACTATAATATTACTAACAAATTTAGTCGCCCGGGGGGGGGGGGGGTTACATAATCATTGGTCCCGCCCATGATTTGGTATTGTCTAACAAAAGATGTGGACCACCGTACACGACTATTCGAACCCCTAGTTGAGAAATATGTATCTATTGAACAACCAAAGCATTCAATAAAGACACTCCAACACTCTCAAATTAAGTTTCATTGAATCGTATTTGCTCCATGTAAAGCTGAACAATCACAATCCTTCAGTTTGACGATTTGTAAGACAATGCATCAGGGCCCACACAAAGTTAGAAGGGTGCTTCATTTTGTGCTGTAAAATAACTTTTAGTATCAAGCAATCTTTATAGTCTTAAAAACAGTCTTTGGCTTAGCAATATGACAATGTCTCTCTTCATGAGGTTGACAATTCAAATCTCATGATGGATAATTATATAGATTTAGGAATATTGTCGAAGCACGAAATGGAATCTGACCTGACCCATGACGGAGCTTCCACGGATTTCGAGATGAATGAACTGCATCCTGGTCTGCTGATCCTCTCCTCCGGCTGCTCGCGATCTGCAGTGGCGTTTTGGGGGTGTGGAGGTGACCGCTAAGATGATCTTGAAGATCTCTTGTTCACAGACACAAAAACTGGTGGTGGCACCTACTGAGCATGACCCCATGATAAGGAGGTGAAGACCTCCTTATATAGAGTCTCATGGCCACCATCATGATACCCTAATGGGCCTAGCCCAATTAGGGCTACCTCCACAAACCTCCTCAGCCCAATAACAAATGTATTAGCCCATATAATAAAACAAACCAAATATAATAAATTTAGGATTGTAAACCGGGTTTAATACCATACCCCTACAAATATGATTAGAGAGTGTTTATTAGCCTTTAAAAAAAAACTTTAGAAATAGAAGGACTCGACTAATAGCAACAAAGAGTAAATTAATATATTTTCCATTACAATATAATAAAATATAAATCACCATTCATACTCTCAAACTACGAGGTTGAAGTTTAAAATAAGACGTGAGTTTGAATGTTTGATTGGTTTGTGCGAAGTGTGAGATTCTTTCATTAATCATGTTGCGGTGGTGTTTTAAACGTTAAGTTAACATGCCATATCATCGTCACGTAGGCGGTGGGGGGTTTTAACTAACACACTCCTTTTACACCACATTGTGGTTTAAAGCTCAGTTACCATGTTAAAGTCCCACCATTTCTTTGTTAAAACATTTGGGTCCCATCATTTCTTGTTAAAGCCTTGTTACCACGTTATGATTTCCATGTTTAACGCCCGAACCTTAACGCCTCGACGTGGTGTTAAAGCCTCATTACCATCACATCACTTTTGCCGCTCCTGTCCAAGTTCAACTAGTGGTCTTAGAGGATTTTTTTTCAACCATTTATTTAATATGAAAGTGGTGCTTATTTCCAAATTAGATATGTATAAGTCCAGTCGTCGAAGAAAAACCAAAAGACACTTTCAAACGTTAGCCTATACTTTAATAGTAATAAAATAAGATATTTTACAAGTTTAGCAAGGAACATGTGAAATGGTTTCACTAAACAACAAATTTTGAGTGTGAGTACATAATTTATTAATTATTTATATTGTAAACAGATTAATTTATTGTATAACTCATTCATCATATTAACTAAAAAAATTACACAGATGATTCTAGCGAATTTGAACAAAAATTACATATGCGGTCACACATTTTAATTAATATCTACGATTTTGGTCTTTGATTACACAAAGACACCGTTTGCTTTCAAATACGGTCACAAATCCACTCTAAAATAAAATGAACTGACTATTTCACTCTTTTAAAAAATAAAATTTATTATACTATATCTAGATGGATTGCTGATGTAATAATAATAATAATAATAATAATAATAATAATAATAATAATTAATAATCGTGACCTGCATTCCCCACCCAGGTAACACTGGTTTTTCGTTTCCCGACATCTAATCACCAGTCAAAAATTGTAAAAACGTCATCATGATTTTGCTGGTGTCTACATATTTCACACTTTTTGTAAACATACATTTTAGTATGAGTTCAATGTGTATTTCAGAATTTGATAGACAACTCTACTATTTTATCGACGTAAACATGGGCAGCCCGAAGGGTGTGCGAGCCGCATTCTCGGCCAGGGCATGTAAGTTTCAGGGGCACAAACTTTTTTATACATATATATGTTTGTTTGATATATAAAGATCTTGAGTCAAACGGCATCGTCAATTGGTCAAATCGGTCAATTCAAGATGAGGCTCCCTTCTGCTCAATTCAAGATTTGATGAACAGAAGTTGCTCAATTGAAGAAGGATTTCAGTTTTGAGTTGTTTGATGCCGCAAATTCTTCGAGTTCAACGTAACACAACTGATGATTTCTTGTGGAATAGTTGGAAAGACTATTGGCTTGTAAATTGAGAGATTTAAGATGTTTTAATTAGCTCTTTCAGATGGAATTTTACACTAATATGTTCAAACTCATTTAACTGTTTAGCAATTTTGATAACTTTTACTGTTTAACAAATTATCTCTTGTTCGAAGGACTCAAAACTTTTCATGAAACAAAACTGATTGGGAATGAAACATGCAAGATAACTTGACAACAAAAGGAGCCCTTGAAAGATAGCGAACAGCCTTAGAGGGGACTGAGGAAGAAATCAGGGTATTTAATGATTTTGAAGTAATGATTATTTCACATGGATTTAAGCGATCTTTCAGCATGCTAGTTAAAAAAACCGAAAGTGTTACAAATCCTAAACAAACAAACATATAAACCCACCCGGTAAAATCCCACTATCTCAGGAGACAGATGTGGTGCTTCTAAGTTCTAACGTGTTACAGCCTACAGGTTTGCAAATACTAAGAACCGAACCCATAATTTGTTAAAAGCAATGACCATAACACACAATATGTGAAAGTTACTCTTTTTATAATATTCATACACCACTTTTATACCACCATAATAGTATAATACCCTTTATATATTTTTTTCCCACGTCCCCTTGATAAAAAAGAAGATAAATTTTGGTAAAAACACCAAAATTTTGGTCCATGTTTTGTTTAGGCGCTACCTGTTTTTCTTTCGTTTTGTTGAAAATTTTATTTCATGACACGCCTGAAAGCATCCATGAATATGAAGTATATGCAAGTCCACAAATAACCACGTCAACACAAAAAATGATACAAAGAAAACAACAGTATTAAGATTTATGATAATTTAAAGAGTGCTTCCAACGGTTCAACGGCCAACGAATAGCATAATACAAAAAAACAGGTCCCCGGTAACCGGATTTTAGAAAAACCGACACCATATAAAATAACAGCTGCACACACGAAGCTTTTATTCAAAAAGTAAACACAATTCATCTAACCAAATTAAATTCTCCAGCAGACAGATAAATAGCAGATAATAAAAACTAACCTCCATTTCAGAAGATGATGTCTTCGTCTTTCTGACCGGCGGACAGCATGTTATGTGCAGCATTCACGGAGATTCCTCTTTGTAAAGAAATATTCTCAGCAGCCTGTTCTTCAGCAAACTGTTTAGAAGCTTTCGTCTGCTTTTCAATCTCTCTTTTCTTAAAAGCTTGAATCTTTTTCAACCTAAAGAAATCTTCTCGCTCCAGTTCATCAAGCTCTCCTTTGATGTAACTTATGGTGTTTTCTAGCCTCGGTTTGACCACACTTTCAAGAGCGTTGACGCGACGGTTAGTAGTCTTGATTGCTTCATCGAGGGTCAAGAATGATGTTTGAAGTGATGCAAGCTCCACAAGAACCTCAATTGCTTTCACATAAGCGGTTTTACACCCTTGGACTTGTTGACCACCTCTGGCTAACCCGGTCAACTCGTTTTTTGTCTCGGCTTCGGTAAAGTACTCGAATTTTGGGAGTTTAACACCTGCGACGTTTTCAGTGCGGGACCTGACTTTCAAAGATGCGGTTTTGACGTTTTCTATGACGGTGTATTTAATGTTGTCGCCGGCTACGTATTTTGCTTCGGTTAAAGCGAATGAGGACGTTTTCATGATGTTTCCCATTGATTCTTTTGTGGCGACAATTTTTTTTAATATGGCTCGGAATTGGACGGTTAAAGCATCACTTTTTTTCTTTAGAAGAGCGTGGCCTCGGGTTGCGCCAACAAGACGAGCCTTGATAACTCCAAGAACGGTGACGGTGGGGACCACATTCAAACGCTGGCCCTGGCCAGACATCTTGTTGAATATATATAAAACTGTGAATATAAACAACCGAAAAGCACAAATTAAGAAATTAATACAGCTTCCAACAGCTACTTTATAATATAAAACTTTGATTCATGTGTTATAGCCTGCAAACCTAGCCAGCAAGCCTTGTAAGCACTGTTTTTTTACTGTCAAACTAAACTTAAAATTTGGAAAATAAGTGAAGCTAATCTCAAATGTGTTTAGTCTTTGAAAGTGAAAAAGAAAATGCGCCAAATTTTATTTAATAACAATTAACAACAATATTAACTAGTTTACTGAGTCAAAAGAATTATTATTATATCTGAACTGACAGAAAAAAAGGGTAGAACTTTTAGTGAGAGTTTCCGGATTTCAAATAGAAAAAAAAGTGTAAGCACAAAATAAGAAGAATGTGTATGTTTAATACAAACAATTATTTGACTAGTAATAATATTTGGATGTGTATATGTTGTTTGAAGTTGTTATAATCAGATAATCGGTTCTTTGGCTGCTTGGCAAATTATGACTATAAAAAACTTTTAGGTAAATGATATTCTTGTGAAAAAGGAGAATATTTGTTGTGAAGTAAGAGTAAAAGTCTCTTATTCAGTAAAAACATAAAAGAAGCACTACCATTGGGAATGTGGGATACTATATCTAGAGGCCACCCATGCATTCAACGTTTTTCATTAGGGCCACATATGTATAGAAACAATTTTACAGGTCACATACTGCCCAAGTATGTCTTTTATTTTGTTTATGCCAATGTATGCTGGAAACTTATAAAATGAAAAATTCCCTTAACTTTTAATAATTAAAATAAAACAAGTAATAATTAAAATGCAAAATGTACCCTTATATATCGTTTCTAGGATAAGATATGCATTGCAATGAAGGGTCAAGGGTATAGTTAGCATGTTACATTTAAATTATCATATGTATTATTTTAATTTGTTAGCATTAAGAGCAATAATGAGATTTTACAACTTTCCAGCATAAAATTGACCAAAGTTGGTATAAACGAAAATGAGTACATATTTGGTTGCCTAAAAAAATGTTCTATAAATGAGTCACAATACTGAAAAAAGTTGATACTCGGCATGGCTTTTGTTGTGGCTACTCGGCTAATATGAATTTGATTATCCAAGATAACTAACTTGAAATCACAGTTCCAAACATCCCCTTAATAAAAAAGATCTATCACATATTTTTCATGTAGACATGTAGATAAATGCATCAAGATAGTTTGATAACCAGTTCCATGGATCATGAGATCATCTGGTGGTACAAGTCTAACATTAGGAATTTTGGACTGCTAAACAAATCATTACTCTAAGTCACTTTCACATACAACCGACAAAGTAATAAAAGGATAAAAGTTAAGATCTAATATCATCCACATGGCGACATTCAACATCTAAACTTATAGAACACTATAAGATCATCATCCTTGCTTATAATTACTTCAGACAAACCAACTCATCAAGCTTATCGAGGCTCAGTAATTAAATAATAAAAAAACTCACTTAACACCACATGACCATAACTATACGTCTATACATAAATCCCTTTTTATTTTTTTTGCCTAAGGTATATACCACACTAATTTCCCTGACATGCTCAAGCTGAAAGAAGTATCACTTAATTATTTCAAATTGAAGCAAAATTTTAAAATGTTAGTAAATGAATTATAGTTCAGATCATATAAACTCAGAGTCAGATCCCTGATTATTTCTCTTTCAACTAGCATATATTTAGAACATCAAGCTTCTATGATAAAAACAATTATTTTTAGCAGCAAAAGTAAAATCTAAATGATTTAATGCCATATGATAAAAAATTTGACAATACACATATATCTCCTGCTTATATAGCCTAAGGTATACCTTATCTATCTCCCTCACAAGCTTACTTCAAAGACTTATATATTGTTCACAAGTTGCAACAACTTCCACTTAATTGTTTCAAACTGTAGCAAAATCTTCAACATTTGAACTAAATGAACAACAATTCAGATCATACGAACTCAGATCCCTGCTTATTTCACTTTCAGTTTGAACATCAAGCTTCTACAGATTTAAGTATTTAAACCACAATTATTCAAACAAAAATAAAACCTAAATCAGGAATAACTATGCTTAACAAGAGTTTGTTCAATTGATTAATCATAAGTACGTAAACAAAATTGGCAATAATTAGTAAGATCTACATTGCCGATTCGTTAATTAACTAGAATTAGGGCTAGCGAATGTAAATAATGATCAATTGAAATTAAATCAGAAACGAATTGGTAGGAATTAGGTTAGATCAGGTATTATTTAGGGTTAAATAATACGACAGTGAATAAATTCAGATCTGTGACAAGTAGTTAAATAGATAGAGAGAAGTAAGATTATATTACTTGGTGATGAAGATGTTGATGATGATCAGAAGCTACTGGTGCTAGTGGTTAATGATGGCGATGAAGATGATGATCATACACACACCTGACGGTGATCGCCAGAAGGAGTTTTATAAATTGGGGGAATATGTTTTTTATTTTTTATTTTTAATTACAAATTCAATCAATTATTATTATTATTATTATTATTATTATTATTATTATTATTATTATTATTATTATTATTATTATTATTATTATTATTATTTTTGGTTTGTGTTAGATCATGATGATGATGATGTTGGATGGGCCACGTCTTTTTGTAACGTCAAACTAACTATGATTCACGTGCTACATATTACTTAGCTACGAAACCCATCTAACCATGACAGTCAATCACTATGCCGCTTCCGGACCCAACCTGACTCACGGGTTTCAGTTTCTCAGAAATATGGTTCCTGAACCGAAACCCGAGGCAAACTCGATTAAACAACAATTGTATCCGGTAAATCTCATAGATAACAAAAGTTATTGGTATGGTTTGAAAAAGGTGTGATGTGGACAGGTACATTCAAAGAGACTCATGGTTCCAAAGCAGACAACATATAAACACACATGTACCGATAGCAAAACATATAGTGATAAAATGACATAGTAAAATAAAAGAACATATGACATTGCTGAATCCAAATTGACATCCAAACAAAAAAACAATCACATGCAAAGTTCACCTAAAATGTAAGAGTCTAAGTCCATAAGCTAAAGCAAAGATGCAAAAGCAGCGTTCCCTAAAAGTCATTAACATTAATCATATGTCTTCGAACTCCTTTCATGATCATGTCCTCAAAGAGATTAAACTCTAGCAAATCATGCCTAATTCGCTCCTCCCAAATCAATTTGGGTCTGCCTTTACTCCTCCCTTCTACATTGCGGATTTTCACTGTTCTAACCGATGTTGTTACACGTCTCCTCTTCACATACCCAAATCATCTCAATCTCCTCTCTTTTATTTTTTTTATATACTAACAACTTCTAGTAATTACCAAAAAACATCATTTCTTATATGTCCAACCTTTTGTGCCCACATATTCATCCCAATATCCTCATCCTCATCCTCATTGCCTCCATCTTGCGTGTTTTTGCTTTTTTGATGGTCCAATAGTCTCTCTCACATAACAAAGCAAGTCTAATTTCAATCATATAAAATTTAAATATGTATTAAACTTAGATTTATATTTAAATATGTATTAAACTAATTTTTAATGACTATGTGTTAAATTAATTATATTTAATTATGCATACCTAAATTTAGATTTATATTATTCTGATTTATACGTTTTCGTAACTTCTATAGGTTTAAACTAAAAGGATCAATGTAATTCATAATATGTTCTCGGAATTTCTATAGGTTAAACAAAAAGGATCAACATGTAGGATGTTTTGATTAATAAGGAATGATATGATTTTCAACAACAAAGCATTCTCTATCGCCAAAGTGATCAATGACATTAAGGCCATGTCTTTCTTTGGGCGAGTAAACGGAATAAGAGAATAAATTTAGAGGGATAAATGGAGTCGGTTCAGTTTTGATAATTTTCCTTTACAGGTTGCTCT
The DNA here is from genome assembly GCF_021521415.1 of Bidens hawaiensis. Lineage (NCBI taxonomy): Eukaryota > Viridiplantae > Streptophyta > Magnoliopsida > Asterales > Asteraceae > Bidens > Bidens hawaiensis. The sequence goes on from NW_027505130.1 coordinate 80,360, forward strand.
TGTGTAAGCGTTTTGTTTGTTGTCCTTTTGTTTTGTTGTAACTTTGGTCTACTTGCTCCTTATCAGCAGTCCCTATTTGGTTTTTATAATATTCCGTCTTTCTGAAAAAAAAAAGGTTATCTCGTGAAGTGAGATAATTTAGCTCTGGCTCAGCATTAAATGGATCGGTCTGGCATGACTCGTGTATCTTGAGGAACTTAAATGGTGAACTCTTAACTAATAATTAAAATTTTAGTTTTATATTATGTGTCATTCACACTAGTTAATATGTACATAAACAAAAAACTAATACTTTGACTTATGCACAATGCAAAATTTATTAAATAATTTGTAATTTGTGTATATGAAAAATCAGGTTAAAATTATATATACCAAAATCTGGTATTTATTTAAATGAGTCAGCTTACCTTGGTTCAAGTTAACTTGTCTACAAATCAAGCCAAGTTCTTTTTTCGTTTAGACTCGAGATTTTTAAAGGCCATGATCGCTTGTATTTGTTTTTTCTTTTTTGAAACTTCACTATATTAACAACAACGAACAACGCCCGGAGGCTACAAAGACCAAAGAGACATTACACCGAAAGAACACCAATCTGACCAAAGACTGGTTTTAACCGATGCCTATTTTTATACCAAAAGAAACCCAAAGCCATAATGTCACTAACAATATCTACAATCCTTACCGGAATGTTAGAGAACACAAGATCGTTTCCAGCTTTCCATAACCTCCAACAAATCGTTATCACTAAACCTTGAACAGCCTCCTTCTTACCTTGGGGCAAACTTGCCGTCAAATGCAATCTGGAGAGCTCAAACACACTGCTGCAAACCCCCGAAGGAACTGAGGTCCATGATTCGAACAAACTCCAAATGTGACCCGCCACTTCACAGCTAGAAAAGAGATGATTAGCAGTTTCCGGAGCTAAACCGCAAAGACTGCAAGAACATGAACTAACATGTATGCCTCTCTTCGTCAATTCGGTTCTCGTAGGAATCATATTCAACACCGCTTGCCACATAAACACAAGACACTTCTTCGGAATCCATTTGACCCAACCTATCATACTCCCCGAGATCGGCTCAAGATCTTTACCGATAATTCTTCTAGCATCCGCCACAAAAAACTCGTCACCTTTAACACCTCTCCACATCCACTTATCCGGACCATTGGATCCAAGAATCGAATTAAACAATCCGAACGTCTTCTCCCACATCCGCTTGCATTTGTTTAGTGACTAATTAGTTATCACATTGGTAGTATTAAAAGGTAAAAAAAAACCTATACAAGTTGTACCGGTTTATACGACTCGTACAAGCATATACAAGAACGTATAGGCGCAATTTCTTTGTTTCAGTTTTTTAATTTATGTTTGATTAGATAAAACGTGTAAATAGAAAAACACAAAATTTAAGAAATAACATCTAGCATAGTAATAAATTAAAAATACGTAATTTAAAAGTACATCTTTTGATCCATACTAATTGAACAACAAAAAAGTTTCAAAGTACCCACCTTCTAAAAGTTGTCTTCCAAAGGCCGGTACCCCAAAACACGCGTGTTTGTAGGTTCTTCAAAAATATGAAGCAAATTATGTAATTCTATTTATAAATTATGTTTTTTATTTGATAACTACGTGGGGTGAGGTGTTTTTCTAAAATTGTGTTTTTATTAAAGTTTTAATTAATTATAAATAGATCTTTATAAGAAAATTCAAAAAACCAATTGTGCCTATACACTTGATATATGCATATACAAAAGTACAAGACGAATAGAACTATACGAGGTATATTGTCCCTATACAACCCGTATAGACCTATACGATTTTTATAGGCTGCAAAAAACTACAACTACAATTTCTCCGTACATGTCAGGCACACAGACACCAGCCATGGTGTCTGTATACGTTATCCATTCGTACATTTGATAAGAAAAAGTGAAAAAAAAAAATCCATCTTGGTTAACTTGCATCACTTCCAAAGCTTAGATTATAACATTTTAATTACTAAAAACCGCCCAAACTTTGTATATTATTTATTTGGAAACAATGTATTCTTCATACTAGTATTGTTCACTTCCATTTTCTATTGTTTAATCACATAAAAACAGTATTTGCCTGTTTACAAGTCCATAAAAAAACCAATAATTATTTTCCAAACTTTGTAGAAAAAAACAGTAAATAATTCACAACTAGACCATGGATGGATGCATAGGCACACCATTAAGCACACAAAAAATACCATAAGACAAAAAAATGCAACGAAAACCAGCCAGAGCCCGATACTAGCTGACATCATCCTTTTAATCATACGAGCTGCACCTCCGTTCCCCTAGCAGGTTCGAATCCAACTTCCATTAATTTTCTACCTTTAACCTCACTGACTTCACATTCCCAGCACAAATAAGTTGCACCTAATTCCATGAGTTTATCGGTAACGGGCTATCAGTCAAAAAAAATGGTCAAACGGGTACATGTGTTTCTTCTTATTAGGTAACGGGATATGTCTCTTTGAGTTGAATACATTTACATGCCACTATAAATAATAAATCAGGAAAAAGAAAATGGTATCTATAACTATCTACCAGAAAGGCTATTGGGATGTTACAGTTCAGCATATAGAGAAAGAAGAATCTAACCAGGCCTTCAGAAATAATCAAAACTAAGCTCACCAGACCAAACAGTGTGTTGCTAGCCACAAAACTTCAATAAACTTCCACTTAATCCCAAAAATGCTGGTTAAATGGTCAACATAATGCTTGTCTTATATATCTTCTCCAGAATCTGTGTCGATAGATAAATATTGTCGCGGTCTGACTGAACGCTTTTGACGAGGAAACGAGAAAGGACTATCGGATCTTTCCCTGCTTATTTTACCAGCTCGACCCTCACTCATTCCAAGAAGCAATGAAGCTGCATATGCACAAATTAGGATTACTAAATTTACAATTTAGTCTGGTTTTACTAAATTAAAATATCACCCGTTACTAAATTTACAAATAACTAGAGTAATTATGCTAAAACCAGTGCAGCTATTATTACTCACTTTTGAACTAGAGTAATTACTATTACAATATTTTATTTTTTATAACAATATCACTCTAGTTCAAAAATGTAGCTACACTAGTTATTTGTACGTTTAGTAGGTTAAATTTTATTTGTACCGGATCCCACACCTGTTTATATATATGTTTACTTATATTTGTTCATTCAGACACGTGAACAGTTTGGTTATATTCGAACAAGTTCTTAATGAACAAACACGAACAAGAAACCCCGTTAGATTAATTCAATCGTTTGTTTGATTTAAGTCAAACGAACTAACACGTGGAACTAACACGTGTTCAACTCGTTTACAGGCCTAGTAACAGGGTCAAAATAGACCCAATAGCAACAATTTCCTAACAGCTTAAAAAGAAGAGTTACCAGTATCTGCTAATGTATCCAATCGACCATCTGTTGGTGGTGGTTTCTGTCTCGGATTTAACCAACCGGTGGCAGCGGCAGTGACGTCAGCAGCTTCAGAAGGAGCTCCACTGCTGCTGCCACCTAGGCTGAGTGATATCCAGTCATCATCCCTGAAACCGTTTGACACGGCTGGCGGCTGACTAGTGAAGTCAACCTGTTGCGTTGCTTCTGATGGTGGTCTTGAAGGAAGAAATAGTTGCAGTGATGGATCATCACCGCCAAAAGCCAATGAATTATCAATTAACCCATTGTTTATATTCATCGTCCTGGGGTCTGAAGAACCAGGGAAAGTATCATAGCCGCCAACACCCATTGATGTAGAACCGAGTTGACTGTGATGTAAGTCAACTAATCCATTTGTAGGGTCAGGATCTGAACCAATAAACTGAAAGCCGGGCCCACAAGGATTCCCAGACTGTAATGACCAAAACGGACCCCCGAAATCAACATCGTTTGTGTTAAAAAGACCAAGTTCAGGACGTGGCTCAGGAAGACTAGTAAATGGAGCCCCTTCACCATCTGGATTAAGATTATTGTTAATATTATTATACACTTGTCCAGAAGGAATTAGGTTTTCGTTTTCATCTTCTGAATCACTTAGCACAATAACTTCTGCATCTCCGCCTGCTGAACCAGTAAAGTTTCGGTCAATGTTGAGAGAGAGTAAGTCAAGCTCAAGCCCGTTGTTAGGGGTAGAATAGTCAAACCGCCCACCACCATTAACACTAGTATCTTCACCATCTCTACCACTGACGGTGCCACTGCTGCTCATAGGAACAGTGTTATGACCGTTCAAGACGTCTATGGGCAGCTTACTATAAGACGAAACTGAATGCCGGTTTTTGAGTTTTCTTACTTCTAGAATTCCGTTTTTATTTTTATTTATTCCAAGTTTTAATCCTGAACTATGACCTTCATAACCGTCTTGAAATTCGACCTGTTTTAGAGCTTCTAACTTGGGTTTAGATTCCACTTCAGCCGGAGAACATATAGAGCCATCAGGTAAATGCCACTGCCCGAGATCCCCAAGACTCTTTCGGTCATCCTCTGATTTTGCGCGCCATGAACCGTCTGGCTTCACCTCAATTTCAGTCACATCATCCCCACAACTAAGCATCTTAAAAAATAAAAAGAAAGGTCCAGTCAGCCTATAAGTAAAAAAATAAAAAAAGAATGAATAAAATCAAAGTTATATTCACACTTGCTACCTTAGATGTGATACGAGTAAAATACGGGTCAATTATGATATTCTCAAGAGAGTAGTTCTTGAGACAAATCGGGCATTGCCACTGCCAACAAAATATTAATATAAAAAAAATAAAAATGATCAAAAGGACTGCAGAAAAGATCTTAATAATTGATTAAAATATTGAATAAATAGCTTGCCTTGCGAGACCGTTGAGTCATTTCCACAAATATTTCAAGATCAAAACAGCCCATGTGAACACACGGTTTGAATCTTCCAGCTATTTTCATTCTTGAACCGCTCATCTGTAGAAAGAATATTTTATTTTATTTATATTAATTTGGAACTAAAATCTACAACTGTTAAGTCATTATTCAATACTTCAGTAAAAACGAAATAACAGTAAATACAAACAAAATAATGAGTTACTTACAGGGCAGCGTAGACTAACAGTTATATTGTCCGCAACAACCTCCAGATCACTGTCACTGTCAGCATTGTCTGTGGCGGGCCCACCACCTGCACACTGGCGAACACGTGCAAGGGCGTCTTCAAATCGCTCACCATCAGACTCTTTGGGTATATAGTTGAGAATCTACTAGTAGAATAGACAAAACAACAATAATAATAAGACTTCCATATGAAATCAGCCATAAAGCATGGCATCTTTAACAAATCAGCATCCTTATTTGAAAAGGACTCCCACCTGTTGAACTGTGTGTCTTTTCACAATTCGAACACCCACACAAAAAACACGTAAATCACATCCTGTTATAGTAATTTTATTAATTCCGTCGCAAGTGCATTTTGTAATCTGACAAAAAGAACATTTTACAAGATAAGAAACTTTCATATCACAAAGCATTAGAACATAGTTCATAATCAAATAGTTGATTATATAAGTAAAACTTACAATAGAACCATCATCACGGCCATTGGCTCCCAGCAATTGAGAACCAGGTCTACTTATTACACGCATAGGCACGCCAGTTAGGTAACATAAGTTTAAACTTTCTCAAAATCTTTGTTTTGTCAAGTGAACAGAATCAGATGAATATCATACCGTTGATTTGTAGCTCTGCATATTGTGGCCATTGCAACCTAAAAGCAACCTTGTCATTCAGAAGCATACACCAGGCCTACATATATACCAAATCACATTTTGTAGATGCATCAAGAAATATCATCTGTGTTCATGTACGGTAACTTAAAAGGAAAATATATTTTTAAATAATGACTAACCTGCACATCATACTCTGGTTTCAACAACATATCCCTGTCTGCTCTTGTAAGTTGAAAAGTTTTTTCAATACTTTGCATTGGATTTGTACTGAAAAAAGACAAATGTTGTTTAAATAACAGCATTCTCAGATATACATGTCCAATCACTCAAAAAATTTAAAACAAATATTCGCACTCTTCACCAACATGCTCTTAAAACATTAAAAAGAATAGACAGTGAGTGTGTGGGACTCACCCATCTGTTGGGACATTTGCAATAACCAACTTCACAGGAACTAGCAAGTGTGACACTGTAACCCAGAACCTGAATGTTTAAAAAACATGCTATAGTTAAACATTTTTATCAAAAGCACAGTTAAAGAATATAAACAGAGGAAAATTAATACATTGTAAGAAGCAATATCACAAACAATAGGGTGCCAATAATATAATAACTGCAAGTACAATTATATTTCTTTCTAGGCAGACTAGAACTGGAAATCATAATAACCCTAACAAATGTAGAAACATGAAATAAAAAGATTGATAACTTACGGATCCGCACGAGTAAGCCTACAGAGTTTGCAATAGAAATTTGTAGGTGGTACTGGTAAAATACCCTCCGTGGGTTTGTCGGGGATGATAACACAAGCAATATGCTGCCAAACATTGCATCTTGGATCTTCACACTGAGGAGGAAAATATTAAGAAATTTAAAACCACCTTAACACCAAACGACATCCTAGTAAAACATAAGTATGCATATAAGATAAGAATAGAGCCGCTGAAACCTTAATTGTTGAATCAGCTTTCAGTGTACTTCCACACAGACAGCGGACCTTTTCCACCTGAAGAGGTACGTCAACTTCATCTTCATGTTTTGTATTATTATTATTATTACTATCAAATATACCCCGTCCTCTTGCAAACTCAGTTGCCCCAGAATCCTGCAGTTTCCTTGTAACAAGGGAAAACGTTTTGTGTCAAAATGAAATGAACAGGCAGCATAATAAGCACATATCAGCACCAAAATAGACAAGATCATATGACACCACAACTAATTTGCCATACTATATAAGATAGTGTAAACATATGCACACCTGTAAATGTCATCAACTAATTTGGCAACTTCTTCCTTCCCAACAGCATTTCTCTTTGACCAAATTCCTGATACTGCTGAACATGAAATACAAACACAAGGTTCTCATTCACAATAAATGATTAGAAAAAACAAAACAAAATGTAGTAGTAACTCAGCCTACACCAAAACAAAATGAAATCCAAAAAAAAAACAATAGGAAGAAAGTAACACTCAAGCGCCATAAAAATCACCAGTAATACAATATTATGTATGGGTGTATGTATATAAATACATATGGAGAGGGAAAGAGTAAAAAGGTGGAGCGGCAATCACCTCGTTCATCGGAGAGAATAGCTAATATGCGGTCAATGAGATCCTATGAAAAAGAAAAAGCAAGAGAAATTAATAGACGTTAATCTTTGGACAATAGTACAACAAATTCAAAAGATCACGTTTAAGGGTGTGAAAAAAGAGAGAAAAGATGTTGATGTAATATTGAGCAATAAACTATAATCTTTTTATTTACATGAGCAACAGCCTTGACTAATCAGATGTTGATGATAATTTCACATCATGCAAATCAATATATAACCTAACTTACAAAAGGCAAACTTGGTTTATGTTAGAGAAAAGTATGTAAACAATCTAGGTATTATTTTTTGTTTTACTGCCGGATACTACTTTTGTTTCCCCAAAATTCGTAAAAAACTGAACCAGATAGCACAAAATGCAAGAAAAGAGCATCAAGAGTAGCTACAAATGAGTAAAAAAGTTTTTGCTTTACTGCCGGATACTACATTAAACCATGTCTGAACTTTGAAATCAAAGATCCCTTATCACACAATAGCCTACACAGCTTAATAGTGTCAAGCTGAAACAATTTTGCATGCATTTTGCAAAATATTACAGTGGCATACTACAAAGATAAAATCGGTGGACCATAAGACCAAAGCCCCAAAATCCCATATCAGGAAGCCCATTCAGAACCAAGACGTATGCATATTGAAATGTTAATGCAAGAACAAACAACAAACAGAGAAAGCCCAACGGAACCCTGCTTCTTTCCTTGCTTGGAAAGACTTAGTTGAGTGAGGATGCCCTTCAGCTCTCGTATCCGAAAATGTGCCAATTTTTCCTGCACAACGATTTGATAAACGTAAAACCATTGCAGGCGGAAATAATTAAACTAGTGTAAAAAAAAGTTGAGTCTAAGCATGTGTAATTTTACCAAACAGACACATAAACATATAGCAATTGGCAGTGTATCTAAAATAAAAAAAGGGACACAAATATTCACATTAATAAGATGATATAAAAGCTTTTTAAACATAACTCTCGTCTTCTTTAATAAAACTCTCATGAAATCAACAGCATGACTGAATATAATCCATTACAGACATTAGCCTATATATCCAAGGTGGAAAACAAAAAAAAACTTCCAGGTTACAAGCAGCCAAAAGCAGTAAGCAGGAACCATGTTAAACAAATCGGTACACCAAAACCATGCAGACTTAACAAGTTACTCTATGATATCCATACAAGCTTGAAAGTTAGAAATGATAAAAAAAATCTATGAAACGGTCAGTCAACAGTCAATTTTACATCAGTATCTACGGCCATAGCAAACCAAACCAAGTAAGATATTCAAACTTCCATTACTAAAACATGTAATAAAGCATCTCAATATTATCCTGCACGCCACTAATAAACACAAAAAATGAGATAATAAATCCTACAACCTAGTGCCATACTCCACAATTCACCTCAGAAACATAACATACATCCTCAATCTTAATAAACTGAATAGTAATCCACTTCAGAAACATAACATATATCCTCAATTTTAATAAATAGAATAGTGAGTTCCAACTATACATTAAGCAACACAAACAAACCCTAAATCATCCAATATGCACAAAATTAGAACGGTAGCTTGCAACTCGTTACCAAATCCGTTGTTAACAGTATACATAAACTAGCAACATGACCAAATATAATCAATTTCAAGCATTAGCCTTAATATCCAAGATGGAGCCAAGTTAAAAAAATCAGTACACACCAAAATCATGCAAACTTAACAAGTTACTCTATGATAAAAGCTTGAAAGTTGGAAATGATAAAACTTCAAATCTATGACAATTTCACTTCCGTAAACAGAATGCAAAATTAGTATCTACTACCATATCAAACCAAACCAACTAAGTAACACATTCAAACTTCCATTACAAAAACAGGTAATAAAGCATCTAATATTATCCTGCACACATCTAATAAACACAAAAATGAGAGAATAAATAAATCACACAATCTAGTCTCATACTCCACAATTCACCTCAAAAACAAAACATATATCCCTAATAAACTTAACAAGTTACTCTATGAGTCCATAAAAGCTTGAAAGTTAGAAACGATAAAACTAAAAATCTACAGAACAGTCACAGCCAGTAGTCAAATTCACTTCAGTAAACAGACTGCAAATTTACAGCCATTAAATATATTAAATAAAAAACAAAAAAAAACCTACATTGCGTACCCAAACCCTACATTCACTTCTGTTTAGTTTTGGATTTTCTGTTTTGGTAATTTCTGTTTTGAATTGGGTACACCAAACCAGACTCTATGGTACACCGTACTGGTTTGTACCGAAATGAACCTACCCCCCTCCGTACCAAAAAACGTCCCTACAGTGAATTGTGTACCAGTTCGCGTTCCCGTAAAAGAGCGAACCACGAGATAGGTAACTATGCTGTAAATTTAGCATCCACAACCATACCAGACTAAACCAATTAAGTAACACATTCAAACTTCCATTGCTAATACAGGTAATAAAACATCAATATTATCCATTTATCCTGCACGCATCTAATAAACACAAAAATGAGATAATAAATCATACAATCTAGCGCCATACTCCACAATTCACCTCAGAAACATAGCATATATCCCTAACAAAATTAACAAGTTACTCTACTATGTCCATAAAAGCTTGAAATTTATAAATGATAAAACTTAAAAATCTATGAAACAGTTCACCTCAGAAACATATCATATATCCCTACAAACTTAACAAGTTACCATATTATGTCCATAAAAGCTTGAAATTTAGAAATGATAAAATTTAAAATCTATGAAAGAGTCGCAATCTGTACTCTGTATCAATGTTACTTCTGTAAACAGACTATGAACTTATGTCTACTACCATATCAAATCAAACCAATTAAGTAACACGTTCAAACTTCCATTACTAAAACAAGTAATAAAACATCTCAATATTATCCCTGCACGTATCTAATAAAAACAAAAATGACATAATAAATCCTACAATCTAGTGCCACGCTCAGTTTTGTAGAACTCACTAGGCGCTACTCGGGCAGTGGAGTAGAAACTAGCGACTAATCGGCTTGGAATTCATAGGTAATTTTTCAAATATACATACATATACCAAATTTTATATATAAATTTTCAAATTTGACCAAAGAGCAATTAATGGGCGACTAGTCGGTAGGGTACCAACTAGTGATTAATCGGCGCCTAGGCGCTATTTCATCATGATGTCCATAAAAACATGAAAGTTAAAAAATCTATCAAACAGTTGCAGTCAGTAGTCAATTTCACTTCCGTAAACAGACTACAAACTTAGCATCCACTACCATATCAAACCAAACCAATTAAATAAGGCATTCAAACACCTATTGCTAAATCAGGTATAATACAGCATCTCAATATTATCATGCACGCACGCATCTAAAAAACACAAAATTGAGATAACAAATCATACAATCTAGTGCCATTACGCCATACACCACAACTCGCCTCAAAAGCAACATATATCCCTAATAAACTTAACTAGTTACTCTATGATGTCCATAAACGCTTAAAAGTTAAAATAATACTATTAAAAATCTACGAAACAGTCGCAGTCAATTACACTAAACAAACTGCAAGCTTAGCATCCACTACCATATCAAACCAAATCAATTAAGTAACACATTCAAACCTCCATTACTAAAACAAGTAATAAAACATCTCAACTTTATCCCGCACATATCTAATAAAAACAAAAATGAGATAATAAATCATACAATCTAGTGCCATACTCAGTGTTGTAGAACTCACTAGGCGCTAGTCGGTGGTGGAGTTGGAACTAGCAATTAATCAAGATACTCATATTAGAATTTATATGCAATTTTTCGAATATACATATACATACCAAATTTTCATACATGAATTTTTCAATTTTGACCAAATAGCAATTAATCAACTCCTAGGTGCGATTTTTTAGAATCTAGTGCATACTCCACACTTCACCTCAGAAACATAGCATATATCCCGAACAACCTTAAGAAGTTACTCAATAATGTCCAAATAAGCTTGAAATTTAGAAACGATATGAAACAGTAACAGCCAGTAGTCAATTTCACTTCAGCAAACAGAATTCAAACTTAGCATCCACTACCATATCAAACCAAACCAATTAACTAACACTTCATATTGCTAAAAAAGATAATAAAAAAAAAGCATCTAAATATTATCCTGCGCGCATCTAACAAACACAAAAATGAGATAGCAAATCATACAATCTAGTGTCATACTCCACAACTCACCTCAGAAACATAACATATATCCCTAACAAAAATAAAAAGTTACTCAATAATATCCATAAAAGCTTGAAAGTTAGAAATGATCAAAACTTAAAATCTATGAAACAGTCACAGTCAGTAGTCAATTTCACTTCTGTAAATAGACTGCAAACTTTACTAACACATTCAAACTCCTATTACTAAAAGAAGTAATAAAGCAAAAGCATCTCAATATCATCCTGTACACATCTAATAAACACAAAAATGAAATAACAAATCACACATTCACCTCATAAACATAACACATAACATATAATATCAATAAATCAAACACTCAATTCCAATTTCACATTCAACAACGTAACAAAACCCTAGCTCATCCAAAACACACAAAATAATAACAATACCTTGCAACTCGTTACCAAATCCATCGTCATACATAAATCAGCTTCTGGCTCAATTATTCAACCTGCAAACAAGCTGAAAGGGATTCAATACATGAAGCCTGTAATCAAATTATTATTATTATTAATTTCTTTTTGGTTTTTGGTTGAGTATGTTACGCCGCCGACGTATCTTTAATTCTCTCTCATCGATTATTATTATTATATATTATTATTATTAATTTCTTTTCTATATTTGACTGAAGCAATAATAATAATAATATTAATTAGCATTCAATTACGAATAACCGGACGTGAAGGTGGATTGTGATTTGGTTTAATGTTGATCAATAAGTCCGGGCTGGGATTGTATGCTGTTGTTACGTACACATTACGAGCATGGGTCATGGTCTCATGGACCCATGGGCCAGGGTAGATTCGTTTATTTATTTAGAACTAAAGGAGTTAAGAAACATTGTATGAATACTACATGTTGTAGTTTTGGTCTTAATAGGTTAAATGTTGTCGTTTTTGTTTGTGATTTAATTACAGGAGAATTAAATGAATGTTAAAGTTTGGTAAAATTGGGTTGGATTTTGATTCAGATCGAATCGAAACTGTTATTTCGGTTTTAGATTTTAGGTTTTATGTATGGATTGGGTTTTGTTATAGTAGGTTACGCATTTACGATTGGGCTTAGAGGCGCACAAAATATCGATTTGACCCGACCGGTGGATATAACCTGGAACTGGTTCCTATCCATGCCGGATCCACGGGTACGATCTGGTATTGGATGTCTCCCTACACCTATACTCGGAACCGGGATTCCAGCTCCTACAAAATACCCAATGTGTGCACCTTTGTTTGGGCTTCTTTGTGTCTAAAAATGAGTCTCAAGTTTTTCGTTTAGTTTTTGATTGGATATTAATTTACTATCACACATTTATGTTTGAATTTCTTGAGATTCACCACTTACAATATGTTGCTTAAATATTTGAAAATGCTGTATAATTCAAAAATTCAATAGCAAATGTTCACACAAGTTTGATACAGGTTTAGTTCTTAGGTTTGGTCGGTCTGGGGATTGAATGAGTAATTTATTATGTATATACAAATTTAACAAATTCTTTTTGATAACATATTATTTTTTTTTATTTAAAAGAAATATTGGTTTAAATAATCCTAACTATGCTCTTTTGACAAATAACAGTCTTAACTTTAAATTTGGATGGTAGTGGTTACAACTAAAGGGGTATTTGTTTTTAATGAACTGCGACTAACGGATGTTAACTCCGTTAGTGATTTGTTGACGTGGACCTTCTTCTCCGGCCGCATCACGCTGGAAACCTGCAACTCGCCTCCATTTTCCCAAATATCGTTACATCGTCTCTCTCTCTCCCCCCTCATTCGAAACCTAACCGATGTGTCATCGTCGCTGTCTCCGGCGAAGTCCACCCTCGTCAATCGTGTACCATTCATGGTAATTGACACATCATTCGACTCGTTTTGATCTCCTTAACAAAAGCCTTGTGCTTATTTTGTAAATCATGTAACACTAATTTCGAAATTTTTAAAATAAGATCAGGTTTGGTATATAGGGATTGACCATGGAAAAATATGAAATTTGCTTTCATTTTCTAATTACCTGTGTGTTTTGAAGAGGGAGGGAGACGGTGTAATGACATTAGAGAGAATTGGGGCGTGTTGCAGGTTTCCGACAGGTTTATGGTGTGATACGGCCAGAGAAAAAGCTCCACATAAGCAAATCGCTAACGAAGTTAACTTTCGTTAGTCGCGGACCGTTAAAAACAAATACTCTTTAGTTGAGACCGCCACCAGTCAAGTTATAAAATTATTACTATTATCTATCAATATGACATAGTTGAGACCGCCACCAATATTCCAATAAAATCATAATTGCTTTCTTTACACAGGTTATTGATATACATACAACAAAGACCATAAAGTATAATTGTAAAAATTGTTGCTAAAACACATATTTTTTCAATACTACTATTTCAACTTTTGTTTTTGCTACTCAAGAGTCACTTGTCTTTCTCACACAATTCGATAGCTTAGTAGTCCTCCTCTAAGGCCAGCATACTCGGGTGTTTTGGCCCAAAACGCCTGGAAAAGGGGGGTGGAAGGTGATTGTGAGCCTGTTTATTTGTTATGAAGTAATGATTTGAAATGACTCAATCTACGAGTTTTTTTCCCAAACAAGTGTTACGGAATTTGTTTACCATTTTAGTGTTATAAAAAATATTTACCAAACAGGTGTCGGTGGAAAAAAATATTTATCATTTTGGTGTTTTTCATTTATTTTTATTCACCTTTTACTTTTAAGGGTCAAGTTATTCTACACAGAGGAACAAAAATAAGAAGTGTGAGAAGCCATAAATAATTGACATGTGTCAAGTGGGGACCAAAAGGAAAAGGGTATAGAGGTAATTGAACACATTTTCTCTTTTCACATGCAAAACACATGTTAATATCCCCATCATTTTAGAACGTTTATAACTTTTTCGTATGATATTTTTTTAAAAAAAATCATCATAATAACAAGCGTTTTTTTATCTTTAATATGAGTATGATTTTTGTTATATAAAATTTAAAACAAAAATTACGTCATTGTGTCTTTTCGCCCCCCATTGTGTCTTTTCACACACCATTGTGTCTTTTCGCTTATCATTGTGTCTTTTTTGGTCATTGTGTCTTTTCGCACACCACTGTTTTATTTTCGCTTATCATTGTGTCTTTTCGCCTATCATTGTGTCTTTTTTGGTCATTGTGTCTTTTCGCACACCACTGTGTCTTTTCGCTTATCATTGTGTCTTTTCGCCTATCATTGTGTCTTTTTTCGTCATTGTGTCTTTTCGTCATTGTGTCTTTTCGCACACCATTGTGTCTTTTCGCTTATAATTGTGTGTTTTTTCGTCATTGTGTCTTTTCGCACACCATTGTGTCTTTTCGCTTATCATTGTGTCTTTTCGTACACCATTGTGTCTTTTTGCACCCCATTGTGTTTTTTTCGTCATTGTGTCTTTTCGCACACCATTGTGTCTTTTCGCACCCCATTGTGTCTTTTTGCTTATTATTGTGTCCTTTTTCGTCATTGTGTTTTTTCGTCATTGTGTCTTTTAACTCATTTTTTTAAATACTAATAATGCCGTTGTGTAATAATAATATGTAAAAATAATGATAAAATAACAACAAATTATCTAAAACGTAAAACACAATGATTAATACATGTTACACAATAACTTGAAACGTAAAACACAATGGTGAATACGTATAACACAATGACCTAAAACGTAAGACACAATGGTGAACACGTATAACACAATGATCTAAAACGTAAGACACAATCGTGAATATATATAACACAATGATTTGAAACGTAAAACACAATGGAAACAACATATTACACAATGAACAACAAAAAACACAATTAAAAAAACTCATTAATTTTTTTTATTTTTATATAACAATATGATACTCATATTAAAGATAAAAAAAACGCTTATTATTATGGTGAATTTTTTTTTAAAAAAATAATGTCGTATGAAAAAGTTATGGACATTTTAAAATGATGGGGGAATTGACATGTGTCTTGCATATGGAGAGAGAAAGTCAACAAATGCGAGTTATTACCTTAATGCCCTTTTCATCAATTTTTATTTATTAAATTAATCTCAGTCATTCAAATCTAAGATCAATGGACTGGATTTCTTCTCACCCTTTTCATTTTTGTTGTTCTTTTTATGTTAACTTTACCCTTACTTTTAAATCTAGTTTTTCAATTAGTTAATCTATTATTTATTTGTGTTTCATATTTCTAATACATTTTTATCCGATAATCCAATAACTTATTTTTTATATTTTTTTATCAATCAACCTTTATTATTTTTTTACTAACACTTTCTAAATCTTTTTTTTATTATTAATATATATATATATATATATATATATATATTCTGTTTGTTTATTTATATTCATTTTACGAATCAACATATTAGTTACTTTTCATTTGGATTTGGTTAATCTATTGTCTAATTTTATATCATATTTCTTATATATTTTTATATCCAATAATCCAAAATGTTTTATTAAAACTTTTTTAACAGTCAACATTTATATATTTTTGCTAACCCATTATAAATCTTTTCTTATAATTAAAAAAACAAAACATGTAATTAAATTTAACCCACTTAGATATTTGAGAAAAAAAAACACTAACAAAATCAGACGTTGGTAAAACACATACGTTGCAGCGACTATTTGATGATTTGTTCGTTACGGTAGCAAAACTAAACTTAAAAATAATTTCGTAAAGTTATCATATTTAATATAAAAAATATCGCTAAAGCCCGGAAGTTGGTGCCAACCAGGAGTCATGACGACCATTTAACGCGAATTTGATCAGTATCAGTCAGGTTTGTTAGGGTATCAGATCTAAACCAAAAATATAAACTCGTAAAATGCACATATTTAAAACAAAATAAAATAACAATATAAATTGGTAAAACCCGGACATTGGAAACTTAGACATTATGGAAGCTATTTAACACGAACTTGATCGATACCGATTAGGTTCGTTATATTAAAAACTAAACCCAAAAATAAAATTCGTAAAATGAATATACTTAAACAGAAAGAAAAAAAAATTTCAAATGAGAAAAGAAATAAAAAAAATAGAACGAGTTACTAGAAAAAAAAAGGTATAAAAAGAAGTTGTTAGATTTTTCAGATTAAAAAATTATAAGTAATATGATAAAAACAAAAAATAAAATTAAAAGTATAAGGTGAATACAAAATAAATGGAAACACTAAAATGGTAAATATTTTTTCCCACCAACACTAGTTTAGTAAATATTTTTTAAGAACACTAAAGTAGTAATTACTTGGGGCATTTACATATGGGTCAATTATTTCAATAAAAAGGAACAAAAATGAGAATGATGAGAAGGATTTGTAGCCACACAAAAAACTCTCTAAAAAATTAAAATTAATAAATAAAAAATCATAACTCAAAATTTAATAAAAAACGAAAAAAGTAAAAACATAAAAATGTTTTCATCGTCTTTCTCGTTCTCATAAAAAAAATTAAAACACAATGGTAAGTTAAAAAAGTCGTTGTGTCTTTTTGTTAATCATTGTGTTTTGTGCTTATTTTCGTCATTGATTGTGTCTTTTTTCCTTGACATTGTGTTTTTTTCTTTATATTGTGTTATATTACTCAACATTGTGCTATATTTTGTTCGGTATTGTGTTATATTTTGTGATCTATTGTTTATTTTTTAGTTATAATTGTGTCTTTTGTTCATTTTCGTCATTGTGTCTTTGATCTCGGCATTGTGTCTTTTCGTCAATTTTTTGTGTTTTTTTATTTTGAACGGGAATGATGGCGGAAGCACTTTAGTTTTTTTTATTTATATTTTGATTTGTGATTTTTTATTATTTTTTTAATGTTTTTAAGGGGTTTTCTGTATGGTCATAAATCCTTCTCACACTTTTCATTTTTGTATCTCTTTGTATTTTTACATATATCACCTCCCTAACTTATTTTGTTACATATTCCCAATGCTAAACATTAAGGTGCTGTTTGTTTTTCAGAGGTAAAATGTCAGAAGTCTGCGAAACCACATCTGCCAACATCTGTAGCAGAAGAGGTGGACCAAAACTCTGCAGTCTGTAACAAAAAGACTGTTTGTTTTTTAACATCTGCAGACTACTAAAACTTATAATTATTCTAATCTAATTTCACAAGACATATAAAACTTTTCATCTTTTTCTTCTTCTCCACTTTTCTTCTTCCTCTCCTCTTCCTCTCCTCTGTTCTTCTTCTCTCCGACGACCCACCGCCGTAATCCAACACCACCACCGCATCGTCGCTCTGCCACCAAACAACCCTCACCACAATCCGTGACTACCACCGTCACTCCGCCACAACACCACCACCGTCATAATCCACCACCGCCATAACCATCTCCACTGCCATCCACCTAACCACCACCTACCACTACGGTCCCTAATTGCTACCCCATTCCACAGCCACCACCGTACACCGTCGTAACCCCCGCCACTGAACCGTCCACAGACCACTGCCGTCACCGACGTCCGGTCACCACCGCGGCAGCAGCGGTGGATGGGTTGGAGCGGCGACGGGTAAACAAAGGAGAAGAGGTCTGGAAGAGGTGAGAAGTAGCATTCACAACACTTCTAGGAGAAGAGGTCTGGAAGAGGTTTTTTAATGAAATAGCTTTGGGAAAACAAACACACTGCAGACCATAACCTCTGCGCGGCGAAGCGAAAAGTGGTCTGGAAGAGGTTTTGTCCAAAAACAAACATTTCTCTATTAATTTATTAAGCCACATATATTACATATTTTCCCGTTTCATTGAAGTTAACTAACTAAATGACAATTTTATCCTTAATGAATTAATTTACATCTATCTCCCTTTTAATAGTACAATTACATATATTCTCAATTAAAATCCAAACCGAGTTGGTTTTAAGACGAACAATTCGAAGTTAATAAATTCATATTACTTATAACATTAGTTTTACGTAGTTTATAGGTTTAATATTTCTAACATGTGATATCAACAAATTATATCACATCATATTGTATAAGAAAACGATTACTTTGACAAAATTATAGAGCAATATCCATGCACTTGATTAAGAAAAGAAAACTAAAAAATATGCCAAATGTTTACATCATCCTAACGATAGTTTTCAAATATTTCAAAACGACCTAAGAATAGAGATAACTTTAAACTTAGCACTACATGGCATAACTTTAGATTAAATTACAAATACATAACTCAAAATTAACTCTGATTCAAAATTAATTCAGATTAAATTACTTACCAATAAAAGCTAAGCAGTAGGGTCTCACATGCAGCAATGGTTTCGGTTAGAACATGAACAATGACAGGTAATGTTGAAATCTCAAAATCAACTTTATCCTGCAATATATCAACATAAGAAAAAGACATAAAGTAAATGATTAAAAGCAAGGTACCTGAGAGTCGGCTGGCAAAATCTAAAACTGATGGTCTTAAAGTCTTGTTTGGTGAAAGCATTCTTTTCAAATCAGAAACCAGTTCAGGTGGAATAGTTGAAAATGCCTCACTGGATTAATATGTCAATCTGTCCAGATTAGTGTGCAGTACTTGAAGGGGCGTTGAGAGACAAAAAAATGTTTAGAAGGAGGGTCACTTACATTTGTCAATGTTGTGAATTCACATGTTGGGATTGACCAAAAAATGTTTAAATTTTGATGTGATTGTTTGCACTCAGGTATGCCAACTTTGGAAATAATTGAAACTGAATATTGCACATTCAAACGATTTGCAAGTATGCAACACTTATGATAAAGGAAAAAAACAAAATTAATATTTGCAACAAAATCACATACACCAAACATCTCATCATGCCATTGCATACTTCAAAATATCAAATACTATTTATAGTCAATACGATATCATGCATTCTCTACATGTGCTTTACTCTTCTTGCTAACGTGTGCGAGCAACTTTTCTTTATCAATTGAATGACCCCTTATATTTACTCTAACAATTGATTCCCCCAATTCAACATATACCACTCGTACCCCTGTTAGTTACATAAACACCATCACCTCAGTTTTGTAATTAGCGAAAAGAAAAAAAATTAATAAGAATGACCAAAAAATCAGAAATTACCTTCTATCTCGTGGATGTACTGCTTGACACTCCTTAGACAACTATCACATTTACAACCAACATCAATCTTCAAAGTCACCTCATCAACTTTTGGTGCCTATATCATATCATACACATCAGCTCATTGAAGGTATAGATTAAAAACTGATACTCTTCATTTGATTAAAGATACTTAAATACAAGAAAAGTAAACGTACGAAAGCTAACAAGTTGCAGTAAATCTGGAACAAACCTAAAGACTACAAATAAAGAAAAAACAAACTAGAACATGAAACTTATTCGAAATAACCAACGGATAACTCCACTACTTGAGATCGGATGAATGAAAAGCTTAAAACAAACCGAGCCTTACCGAATTCGAGCCTCAAATACAGCTTGATTCTAGTATATTTTAAGGTTTTACCACTGGTTTTTTAGCAAGGGAAAGATGATATAAACATGTTTTCCCATCTTTTGCTTCAAGCGCTCTGCAACTTGCATGGGATCTAGCGTTTCTCCTTTTACACACACACGATGCTCTTTTGAATTAAGTTTAATTTCTTCAATGCCTAAACAATTACCAATCATTAATAGTAGTTAAACATTCTACACACATATATATATATATATATTAAAGTCTTTGGTAGATACAAGGATACTAATTGTACAAATCTGTTACAAAAGTAAATAAATACAATAATAATAACAATAATAAACAGTCACCTACGAATTCTCTGAGTGCTTCCATGGCAGCTTGAAATCAATGATGACAAGTAAGATTAACTCCTAGCACTATCGTTCCCTCGTTGCTAATTTCATTAGGCTTTGGTCCTTTTTCTTGATTGTTGTTTGGTTTTTCTTCGTGGTGGTGGTTGTTCTTCTTTTTTTGCAATTTTTAAATTTTAACATATATCATTAGGTTACCATAGTACGAAAACTTATTTTGGAAAACGACGCATAAATAGAGGCTGCCCGTCAAAAGTTTAGTGCCTTAGAGAACAAAGTTTAGAATCAACAAGGGTTCGTAGATGGAAGGGAGTGGTACAACTAGGTAGTAGCCCCAATTTTTTATTCGTAAGCAGAGAGAGATAGAATGGAGTTCTTCACGAAGTTCGAGACAAATGAATAAAAAAGACTTTATCCATGGCCTCCTAGTTTTGAGACATTTTGGCTTTGGGGTTGACCCCGGTAACAAAGAAGTAATCCATAAAAACTTAGGATCCGACACCATGATAAAATACTACACTCATGATTAGACCATGTCACTGAGATTTGATAAAAGAAAGGTGCATTTGCGGTTGATTTGTTGTCATTGAATAAGTTATTAAGAATATGGCGGAACAGAAGACCAAGGAAAGAAAGAAGAATGCACCAAAATGTAGGCTCCGCACCAAACATCGGTGGTTCTTTCTTGTTCTATGTGAATGAAATGAACTGCACAACTAATACAATCAAGGACCATCTTCAATAGCACTTTTGCTAATTTTGGTGCCTATATTTGGATAATCATACAAATGCATTAGTAAGATTTTATTGTCGCCCTAAATTGGAATTCTATACAGCCCTAGTAGGTATGCAAATGAACCAAGTCTTATCGAGCCCGAGCCTCAAATAAAGCTCGCTTAGTTTTCGAGCTCAAGCCCTAACGAATCTAGAAAATTTTGAAGTCTTACCTCCGGTTCTTCTTCTTTGCAGTGGTGGTGGTGGTGACAGCTGTTGTTCCTTTTATGCAATTTTTAATTTTCAACACATATCATTAGGTTAATAGAGCACTATAGAGTAATAAGTATTATATAAATAAAAGAAGACCCTTGCATCTTGGTTTTGAAAGTGTGAATTCCGGAAAGTCCTTACCTTTCCTTACCTATGTTAAGAACCAACAAAAATTAAATAAATAAATAAAAGAAAAACAATAAAAGGGAAAAGCCAAAAAAAAAAAGTATTGAAACAACTTATGTGTACCATAAATTGGGTATGGTGTGAGTTGCTCGTACATTTTCTTTTTCTTAAAGACCAAATTTTATATAAAAGAAAATAAAATGACATGACAACTCATAAACTGCAAAAGCCTCAAATGTACAAGTGAAGAAATTGAAAACATCAAGATACTTGCCTCTTGTTCATTTTTGTGCAATGAAAATAATAACTTTGGAAAGAATCTCGAATTTCCTGCAAGAACCAACGACAGATCACAACTAATCCCTGCTTACTATTTTTTAACCCCATATATATAGGTATTATATCTGTATCACTCTCTTGTATGCTTTCTTTTCCTGATCTCCCCTCCTATTTGCATTTTCCGGTTACACAAACTATATCAGGCCAATGTGCACCAAACAATTTGGTACTTCAATGTTTTCTTGTTTTGAAATGTATTATACTATATATTTAATACCTTGTATCCCACAACGTCGATCTCTTGTTACTTTGTTAGCTTCTTTTGTAGACGGATTCACCGATAAGAATAATGTTTATAACAAATTGCCACCAAACCTTATTGAACATCATACATTAGCATTTAAGACTACTAAAACAATATGTTACTGAGTTTCAGGTGTACTGTATTTGTATAATATTCGTTTTTTGTACGACTTTGAATATTTGTGTATGTATATTTGTTCACATCTTCAGTGGTACAACAACCAAAATAGCTATCACATGCTATTTTGAATGAAAACACATATCTGCTTGAACCGTTGGTGAATCCAACTTCACAACTCCAATAGAATGAAAATGAATCATGGATCAAAACATCTACCGAAACAAATTGAGTAAAAATCCATGTATCATTAGGTTGAAAAATCAATGGAACGCATCACATACATGCGTTTATCACATAGAAATCGAGAAGCACTTCAAGCATATAACTAATAACGATTCATTCACTCAATTAGATGCTCATATCATGAAGAAAACGTAGACGATTGATGAGTATGTGTGTACCTTGCGGTCGTACCGAAGAAAAATGCAACAACTGCTGCACGAGAACTTTGTGAACATGGAGAAGTTATAAAATGACATGACCGATTATTAATATAACATGTCAAATGTTTAATGATTTGAGCATGTGGAAAAATATGTTTTTGTTTGCGCGGCAACCCAACCCGTATTTTATTTTTTTCTACGTCGTGTTTTGATCATATCATAGGAGAATCATGAACTTGCGGAAAGAGTAACGGTGACACGCCTTCACCTCTTTGCAAAATGGGTAAAGATATAAAATCAAAAACATTTGTGCTTTAGATTTTGCATGTTTGCCTCAAGAACTTGAAAAATTACCAATTTGATTTGTGGGTGCTGTTTTCTTTTTTAGGAACTGGAGCATGCTAAAATATACAACGATCTTTCGGATCAGAACTTGGAGTTGATGCGTGCACGGCTCTTGGAAACTGTGAAATGGCCAACTGACGATAACGATCGTACAAACACATATGTAGTTGGATGAAAACACTACTAGAAAAATAGCCTTTAATGACGTGCATTGCGAGTCATTAAAGGGGTAGATGACACGTATATGCTTGTCAATGAAGGCCTGTCAAGAAAAGTTCATGACGCGTATTTGTGTGTCATCTTTTTATGATATGCTTATGACACATATTTGCATGTCATGGTTTTTGGGTTTAAATAAAATATATTATTTATAGAATTATTAATTTCCCTATCAAATGACAATTCTCATAACACAAAAAATTCATATAGAAAAAATAATGCATTTCATACAATATTTTATAGAATACTAATATTTCATACAACATTCAAAGTTAACTAATATCAATATACTTTTAACAAAAAAAAAACAACAGTGTCACAAAAGTCAACCAATCTTCAGTGATTTTCTTCATTCCAGTATTCTTCACTTTCATACTTCTTTTGTTCTAATAAGTTCATTTCCCAGAATAAAAAAATGCATACCTGAAAGCAATGAACACCATTACAAAAAAAATGAGATAAGAACCTAAAGACTTAAACAAGAGAATTTAACAATCATATGTTCAATAATAAAGAACAACGAGGGGAATATTTTGTTTCTACAAATATCATAGCTGACACGTGCACGAAAAAACATGACATTTAAGTTACCTGCAATGGTGTTGAATATAGTCAACTTGGTAGGTCATTCAGGTATCATAATATGAATTGGAATCCTTAGAACTGCATAAAAAGAGAATAATTAAAGAATGAAAGGTATTGACTAAAAATAAATATACTAATATTGAAGCTTAGCATCTAATTCAGATGCATATATCTTAAGTGTGTTTGTTTATTAACAAGTGCCACCAGAAATTGAGCACTAAATGATTAGATTTCATAACTTCAATGATACGCAAAGACCTCTACAAAAATGTCCCCAACACTAAAGATCTAGTTACCAAGACAGAGATTTGCTAAGAATAATTTCTCAACAGTATATATTTGATATTTGTTAAAATTTAAATATTCTTACTTTATGAATCTGTTGTAAGTAGAAGGCACTCTTTGCGCTTTTCCGCAATTGCAAATACAAAAATCAACGGGTAGTCTTGGTCTTATTGAAATTGAAAATGTCAGTGAAAGTCAAGATCCGAATATAAATATAAATGATAAGATATTAAACATAAATTATAAACAATAAGCATAAATTAAAAAATGGAACTTGTTAGTGTTGCAGTGAAAACAAACCTTGTGATCTTCTTTAAAGTTATTGTACATGTGTTCTCTTATATCTGTAATGTAAAAGAGAAAAAAAGAATTGATCAGTTATTTCACCCTTCATTGATATCATGAAATCCTTAAATTAGTATTTTTAATAATATAGTTTTCATAATGATCTTATAAAGGGAGAAAATGATATTAATTAACGACCCAGCCCAAACCGTTTTGAGTTTTGACCCTTATACGAACGACCCACCAAAACCATTTCTAACCCGTTACCACCCGTTTCCCCAATACTCAACATGTACCTTTAGCACTTGCTGATTAACAAGAATTGCTTGGCCCGTCGGACACCTAAAACCCATTGAGATAATAAGTGGATCAGTAGAAGATTCACTTTCTGAAGCTTCTAGAGATCCGGTATTCATCTGAATTAGATTCGTGGGGGGGCACAAAACCTTCTATGTCAACATTCATAGTTTCTATTTCAACACGAGTTTTAAGCTTCTTGCGTTCTAATGAACCTTTCAGCATACTCACAACAGAAGAAACCTTATCAATATGTGGCCCGTTAAAAGTAGTAGATGATGAATTAGATGCGGAGACGAGATCATTAAACGGGTTGGAAAAATCTTGTTTTGATTGGTTGACTGCAAGCCTGGATGCATTATGCGTTGCTTCTGTGTTTATTGTTGTCTGTGAGTTCTGCATTGCAACATACTTCCTCCTGTAAACAGCGGATACTAACTAATAAATCTAGTAAAGCCTTATTTGTAAAGGATATTAAGTTTTAGACAACATGTCTATGGTCAATCTGACGCGACCCGTTTTAACTTGTACTGATTATTACCTTAATTCAGATGAATGACTTCTCGTCACTGGTTGGGAACTATTAAACCATGCGTGCACAAGAAGTGAATTATGAGATCGTGCCAGTAGTCATTGATCGATATTAATTATTCATACATATTCTTAATAATATAAAATGTCACACCCCGACCAAAGGCGGAACATGCCGGGGTGCAACCGATTGCCCAAAACACAAGACATTATTAAAGTGACAATATTTAATCAACTCATTTATTTCACAAATCAATAAACAACACATCTTGGTCATACAAACAAATTGAACACAAGTAAACAAATTTATTGTTCGTTTTACTAATATCCTAATAGTCTTGGTAACGTTTTCCGTCAAGTCTTCAAGTCGATAAAAGTCAAACCTGTAACAATGCATAAAATAATATTTTGTCAACACGTATGTTGGTGAGCAATTTCATAGTTTGAGTATATATAATATGAGCGAAATTCACAAACGTATATGAGATTATAAATAAAAGCATCAATCGTGGCATATAAAACATATGTAAATGAGGATCCTTTCTAATCGGTAACAACCGACATACTCGGTGTGACATCTGCCCGAATCCGACCCAACCCAGGTACCCGTTTTCGAATCCGATTCTTTTTATGTTTTAAAATTTGATTATTAATCTTTGTAAATTTAACATTAAATAAATCATATATATATTTTTATATTACTTACTAAATAATAATAATTTCCTTTCCGCCGTCCCGCCTCTTTCTCTCTCTTGTCGCCGTCCCGCCTCTTTCTCTCTCTTGTCGCCGTCCCGCCTCTTTTCTCTCTTGTCGCCGTCCCGCCCCTTTGCTTAACCCTTGAGCCTGAAACCCCTTTTTCTCTTAACCCTTTGCTTGTCCTTTGGTTCTTCCCGCCTAAGGATGTCCGCGCAGCTCCACGCGCCAGACTCCTTACAAGGAAGCCTGCGTGAAGACCAGCTGTTCCCGCGACGCGCAAAGGATTGTAGTTCTTCCCGCGGCGCGCTAAGAATGGTAGTTCTTCCCGCGGCGCGCTAAGAATGGTAGTTCTTCCCGCGGCGCGCTAAGGATTATAGTTCTTCCCGCGGCGCGCTAAGAATCGTAGTTCTTCCCGCGACGCGCTAAGGATTATAGTTCTTCCCGCGGCGCGCTAAGGATTGTTCTCTGTCTGCCTTCGCCCTTGCGCGCGCGCTCGAGTTTTCTCGCGCTAGACCTTAAGTCTTTTCTTCAGTTTATGCCAGCCTGTATTCCTTTGAAATATCTTATCTTTTGTATGAGCACTTTAGGTCAGTTCCGACATCTGTCCGAAAAGCCACTTTCGGCGCAGCATGCGCACCAATCCTATTGGTTGACAGAAAAAGTGACTGACATAATCTTTTGAAATCTTCTTTTGCATGCCTTGAACAGTGTTTTATCTGACACCTCCCATGCTTTGACCTGTAACCTGTCAGCTTTTCCCCATCCCCTGCAGCTGCCGGCATATCTTTTAATATCTTTTGCTTTTGGCTTCTTGTACTTTTTAATATCTTTTGCTTGATTTGATAAGATCTTTTCCCCTTTTCAAGGGATTGTGTTCCCTTGGGTTTTTCCTATAAATTAAGCTAATTTCTTGTAACACTACACACACTACACTTAAGCACTTTCCAAATCTCTCTCCCTTTGCTCTCTGCTGTAGTTCCTCTGCATCTCCAACTCCTCTCTTTGCCTCCGTCTTCTCTTCTGTTCTGCCCAGAATCTCGGTAAATATAAATATATATATTGTTTTAATTTGTTTAACTAACAAAAATCGATACATATTGCATATATTCAAGACATAAAAACCAATCGTTAAACCAATAAACTTTTATTTATAGGTTAACTTGTGCTTGTTTAAAAGTTGGTTCTTGCATAATCTTTCATCGCGCCGTTTACAAGTGAGTAATCTCGTACTTAATCCCCTTTTATTTTTAACGTTTTGGGATGTTCATGTGTTCGTACAACTCGAGTCTTAAACTTGTTTATGAAATTTATGTGCGCAAAACCCCATGTGTTATGGACGTTTACTTGGCTGTTTATTTGTATGTGTGAATCATTAACCGCTTTGACGGCCTATTCCGAAGTTTTCATGGATCCATTAGATGAACACGGGAGACCTATCGTTTACGGTTTTCTTGTTTTGTTACACATGCACGTATGATTTATCGTTTTTGTGCTCAATTGGGAGCACGGATTGAACTATGAGCTATGATCTAAGGCTTGATCACAATCTGATTACACCCTATGTTAAACCCCAGTTAAGCACATGTTGTGCGCAGTGTTTGTTATTATCTATTTATATCTATTAAACTTGATTTCTCACCGACACGCAAGTGTTGACGTTTTATTTTAACACATGTTCAGGTTTGCTGTAGCTGCTTTTGGGAATCTCAAGGACACGTAGGATGTTGTCTTTTGTTTGGACCTAGATTAAAATGTAACAAGACAAATTATGTTATTTGAATATTTTAAGTTATGATATGAT
Organism: Bidens hawaiensis; assembly: GCF_021521415.1. Taxonomy (NCBI): domain Eukaryota; kingdom Viridiplantae; phylum Streptophyta; class Magnoliopsida; order Asterales; family Asteraceae; genus Bidens; species Bidens hawaiensis. The sequence continues at coordinate 107,934 of NW_027505130.1, forward strand.
TTATGTTACCTTACAATTCATGTTCTGCGCGTGCGCAATGAAAATGTATTTATTAAATATTGACACCCAAATAGTGTCGCGAGTAATGAAACAATAAGTGGCGCCCCGATGTATAATCCGCCATCGGTCGGGGTGTTACAGATTGGTATCAGAGCTCCGTGACTTTAGGATAGGTGGTTAGACTTAACGACCTAGAATACCTAAGAGTCCCTTCTCGCGCATGAGAAATATCTCATGTTTGCGCGCTAATTGTTAATTACTCGATATTTATAAAATATGCTTGCGCATACGCAGCACATGATTTCGTGTTTTATCCGCGATCTTTCGATTTTTATTGTTAAATTTCAATTTATTTCTTTACTTACATATTCGTTTGTTGTTGGGATTTAGCATTGAAAATCCGAAAAGTCATGGTGATACATGAATAGTTGATTTTCAATCCCCATTAACTTTATGTTTTAAATTGAAGATTTGAAAAGTCATGGTGATACATGAATTGTCAATCTCCAATATTCATTTACTCGATATTTTAAATTGAAGATTTGAAAAGTCATGGTGATACATGAATTGTCAATCTCCAATATTCATTTACTCGATATTTTAAATTGAGAATTCGGAAAGTCATGGTGATGCATGAATTGTCGATTTTCAATTCGAATTCATTACCTGTATTAAGTTTGCAATTAAATTCATATTTTACTTCAAAATTTGATAGCATTTAACTCCGCGAAACAAGCTTTACGACGATATACTTTGCGCTAAAACGATTTCCCATACCAAGATATTAACAAAAATTAAAACTTTTATAGAATGCCTCCGCTCTCTCGCCGTCATCAGAGGAGAGAAGCCTCGCGCAGACGTAGGCAGCAACGTTCCCAGGAAATGGCCGCCGCGATAGCCCAAGCCTTAAACCAAAATAATCCCAACCCCTCCGGATACAATATTAAATCCTTTAATGCGGGTAACCCTCCAAAATTCACAGGGCTTGAAGGAGCCACCGTAATGCTCCAATGGCTCGAGAAAATTGAGAACACCTTCCTCCATACCCAATGCCCTCCAGACCGACGAACCTTATACGCCTCAAGTGTCCTGGAATCAAGGGCGCTTACATGGTGGAACGGAGTAGCTCACGCGCGTGGCGCAGAGGCTGCTTCTAGCATGCTCTGGGAGGAATTCAAGGAACTTTTGACTAGAGAATTCTGCCCTCCCAACGAAATAAAGCGCCTTGAGGAGGAATTTTGGAACTTGAAGCAGTACAGTGGCGAAGCGCGCGAGTACGCTACGCGCTTCCACGAACTAAGTTTGCTTGTCCCGCACCTAGTTACCCCTTCCCACCGAGCCATCGAGAAGTTTCTTGGGGGTCTCCCCATGGAAATTCAAGATTCTGTATGGGCCAGGAACCCAGCAACCCTCTCTGACGCCATCGAGTTGGCCGCTGTGCTCAGCGACAACCATGTCAGGGCAGGAACCCTGTTCCTGCGGGGAGCCGAGAAGACCAAACTCACCAAGACTGTCCCAGAACCAACAGAAACCAAGCCAGAACCCTCAAACCGTAACAACCTCAAGCGTAGGCGCAGACCCAATCATCAAACTTACGCGCTTACCAACCCGCTCGTTGTCCAGCAACCCGCCTACCAACCTCTAGTACACGCTCCTAACCCACTGTCAACTTACCCAACACCCCCTGTAGTCCATAACTATGCCTTAACCAATCCCGCACTCCCTACCCCGTCAACTAAGAAACCTTACACAGGAAACCAACCCTTTTGCCCAACCTGTAGATTTCACCATCCAACTCAAGTCCCGTGCCGACAATGTAACCGATGTGGCCGTACTGGTCACACTGCTGAGAACTGTAGAGTCCTTCCCGCCAACCCAATCGCGCAAACACCACCAACTTACCCGCTAAACCCACAACCAACATACCCTAATCCACGACCCAGGTCATGCTATAACTGCGGTGACCCCAGTCATTTCCGGAACGCGTGCCCGAGACTGCAAGTACAAATTACGCAAGCTAATCCGGTTAACCAAATTTCAAACCAAGTGACGCGCGGACGAGCTTTTAATATAACCGCGCACCAAGCGCAAGCAAATAATGACGTGGTTAATGGTACATTTTTACTTAACGGACAATATGCATCTATACTTTTTGATACTGGCGCCGATAGAAGTTTTATTTCTCGCGCATTCGAACAAAAACTTGCGCGACCGCGAGTAAACCCAAACGAAAACTTTTCAGTTGAATTGGCTAATGGTGAAACTATTTTAATAAACTCCGTGATCAAAGATTGCACGCTTAACCTTAATGAACACGATTTTCTAATCGACCTCATTCCCATGCCTCTTGGAAGCTTTGATGTGATTATTGGAATGGACTGGCTCTCGCAAAATCGCGCCGAAGTAATCTGCGCCAAGAAGTTGATTCGCATTCCTCGGGAAAATGGTGAAAATCTTCATATCTACGGCGAGAAACCATCTAACGGTCTTAAACTTATGTCATGCTCTGAAGCCCGAAGACTTTTGCGGAAGAATTGTGTCGCGTTCTTAGCTCATGTGGTCAAACCCGATGAAGGAAAGAAGAAACTTTCTGAAATCCCCATCGTGCGTGACTTTCCTGATGTCTTTCCCGATGATCTTTCTGATTTACCTCCCGCTCGGGAAGTCGAGTTTCGTGTTGATCTTGTCCCTGGTGCATCCCCCGTAGCCAAATCTCCTTATCGACTTGCACTCGCTGAAATGCAAGAATTAGCAAGTCAACTTCAAGAGTTGACCGATAAAGGATTCATTCGCCCTAGCTCTTCGCCATGGGGTGCTCCGGTGTTGTTCGTTAAAAAGAAAGACGGTTCGTTTCGCATGTGTATCGATTACCGCGAGCTGAACAAGCTCACCATTAAGAACCGGTATCCCTTACCGCGTATTGACGACCTCTTTGACCAACTCCAAGGTGCCTCTTGTTTCTCCAAAATCGATCTCCGTTCTGGCTATCACCAGTTGCGTATCCGCGAAGAGGATATTCCCAAGACTGCTTTTCGAACCCGCTACGGTTATTTTGAATTCTTGGTCATGCCCTTCGGTTTAACCAACGCACCCGCTGTTTTCATGGATCTAATGAACCGGGTGTGTAGATCTTTCTTGGACCGATTCGTGATCGTGTTTATCGATGACGTTCTGGTGTATTCCAAAACCAAGGCCGAGCATGAACAACATCTTCAGTTGGTGTTGCAAAAGCTTCGAACCGAACAACTTTATGCCAAACTCTCCAAGTGTGAGTTTTGGTCGGATGAAGTACAGTTTCTTGGTCATGTTGTAAACAAGATGGGTATTCATGTCGACCCATCCAAAATTGAAGCAATCAAGAACTGGATTACACCGTCCACTCCTACCGAAATCCGTTCCTTTTTGGGCTTAGCTGGTTACTACCGGCGATTCATTTCGAACTTCTCAAAAATCGCCTTGCCTTTAACAGCATTAACGCACAAAGGCAAACCGTATATTTGGGGCTCTAAGCAAGAAGAAGCTTTTCAAACGCTCAAGCAATTGTTGTGCGAAGCTCCTGTTCTAGCGTTACCTGAGGGTACTGACGACTTTGTCGTTTATTGCGATGCCTCCAACCAAGGTCTCGGTTGTGTACTTATGCAACGAGGCAAGGTTATCGCTTACGCGTCTAGGCAACTCAAAATTCATGAAAAGAATTATACGACTCACGACCTCGAACTTGGTGCAGTTGTATTTGCCTTAAAAATCTGGAGACACTACCTCTATGGTACTAAGTGCATCATTTACACAGACCATAAAAGCCTTCAGCACATTTTTGATCAAAAGGAACTTAACATGAGACAACGCCGATGGAACGAACTCATCAGCGATTACGATTGTGAGATCCGATATCACCCTGGAAAGGCTAATGTGGTAGCCGATGCGCTCAGCCGAAAACCCAGTCAACTCAACTGTATCTTGCCGCGCACGCAGCTTCGCTTCGCGCCGATCCAAAACGATCTTGAATCGCGCATTCGCGACGCGCAGCGCGCATCGATCAGCAAAGGCAACCTACGCGCCGAGTTAGCGTGTGGTGCAGAAGCGCATCTAGTCCCTAACCTGAATGGAATTCTCTGTTATCTCAATCGCATCTGGATCCCCAATGATGAGATTCTTCGCACTGTCATACTGAGTGAAGCGCACAAAACTCGGTATTCCGTTCATCCTGGTGCTGACAAAATGTACAAAGATTTGCGCCTTTCTTATTGGTGGCCTGGTATGAAAAAGGATATTGCTGTGTTCGTAGCTAAATGCCTAACTTGTTCTAAGGTAAAAGCTGAACATCAACGCCCATCTGGTTTGCTCGAACAACCTGAAATTCCTACGTGGAAATGGGAAAGTATAGCAATGGACTTTATCACCAAGTTACCCTTGACCGCAAGCAAACATGATAGCATTTGGGTAATAGTGGATCGATTGACCAAGTCTGCCCACTTTCTGCCCATTCGTGAAACCTACCGTGTTGAGCAACTTGCGCATCTTTATGTCAAGGAAATTGTCTGCCGTCATGGTACTCCCTTGAGCATCATATCCGATCGCGATGGCCGTTTTATATCTCGCTTTTGGAAATCTCTCCAATCTGCGTTAAGAACTCGTTTGGACATGAGTACTGCATATCATCCTCAGACTGACGGACAGTCTGAGCGAACCATCCAAACCCTTGAGGATATGCTTCGATCTTGTGTTCTTGATTTTGGAGGTAATTGGGATTCACACCTACCTCTGATCGAGTTCTCTTATAATAACAGCTATCATTCCAGCATCGGTATGGCCCCATTTGAAGCACTTTACGGTCGAAAGTGCCGTTCACCGATTTGTTGGAACGAAGTGGGTGAAGTTCAAATCACAGGACCCGAACTAGTTCAAGAGACAACCGATAAAATCGCCAAGATCCGTGATCATCTGCTGACTGCCAGAAGTCGACAGAAGAGTTACGCAGATCGCAGGCGGAAGCCTCTCGAATTTCTAGTTGGTGATCTTGTTCTCCTCAAAGTGTCGCCCTGGAAGGGTGTTGTCCGCTTTGGGAAGAAAGGTAAGCTTGCACCTCGTTATGTTGGTCCGTTCAAGATTCTTGCGAGGGTGGGAAAATTTGCCTACAAGCTTGACCTACCGCCCGCGCTCAGCAATGTGCATCCAACTTTCCATGTATCCAATCTCAAGAAATGTTTAGCTGACGAGAACCTCCACATACCACTTGATGAAGTTCAAGTTGATGAGTCTATGCATTTCGTTGAGAAGCCTGTTGAGATTATGGATCGCGAGGTGAAGCAAACCAAGCGCAGTCGCATCCCTATTTTCAAAGTTCGTTGGCAGTCCAAGCGCGGAGCCGAGTTCACTTGGGAAAGGGAAGATCAGATGAAGATCAAGTACCCGCACCTTTTCTCTGCGCAACCTACTTCGAGATAAATTTCGGGACGAAATTTCTTAAAGTAGGGGAGACTGTGACATCTGCCCGAATCCGACCCAACCCAGGTACCCGTTTTCGAATCCGATTCTTTTTATGTTTTAAAATTTGATTATTAATCTTTGTAAATTTAACATTAAATAAATCATATATATATTTTTATATTACTTACTAAATAATAATAATTTCCTTTCCGCCGTCCCGCCTCTTTCTCTCTCTTGTCGCCGTCCCGCCTCTTTCTCTCTCTTGTCGCCGTCCCGCCTCTTTTCTCTCTTGTCGCCGTCCCGCCCCTTTGCTTAACCCTTGAGCCTGAAACCCCTTTTTCTCTTAACCCTTTGCTTGTCCTTTGGTTCTTCCCGCCTAAGGATGTCCGCGCAGCTCCACGCGCCAGACTCCTTACAAGGAAGCCTGCGTGAAGACCAGCTGTTCCCGCGACGCGCAAAGGATTGTAGTTCTTCCCGCGGCGCGCTAAGAATGGTAGTTCTTCCCGCGGCGCGCTAAGAATGGTAGTTCTTCCCGCGGCGCGCTAAGGATTATAGTTCTTCCCGCGGCGCGCTAAGAATCGTAGTTCTTCCCGCGACGCGCTAAGGATTATAGTTCTTCCCGCGGCGCGCTAAGGATTGTTCTCTGTCTGCCTTCGCCCTTGCGCGCGCGCTCGAGTTTTCTCGCGCTAGACCTTAAGTCTTTTCTTCAGTTTATGCCAGCCTGTATTCCTTTGAAATATCTTATCTTTTGTATGAGCACTTTAGGTCAGTTCCGACATCTGTCCGAAAAGCCACTTTCGGCGCAGCATGCGCACCAATCCTATTGGTTGACAGAAAAAGTGACTGACATAATCTTTTGAAATCTTCTTTTGCATGCCTTGAACAGTGTTTTATCTGACACCTCCCATGCTTTGACCTGTAACCTGTCAGCTTTTCCCCATCCCCTGCAGCTGCCGGCATATCTTTTAATATCTTTTGCTTTTGGCTTCTTGTACTTTTTAATATCTTTTGCTTGATTTGATAAGATCTTTTCCCCTTTTCAAGGGATTGTGTTCCCTTGGGTTTTTCCTATAAATTAAGCTAATTTCTTGTAACACTACACACACTACACTTAAGCACTTTCCAAATCTCTCTCCCTTTGCTCTCTGCTGTAGTTCCTCTGCATCTCCAACTCCTCTCTTTGCCTCCGTCTTCTCTTCTGTTCTGCCCAGAATCTCGGTAAATATAAATATATATATTGTTTTAATTTGTTTAACTAACAAAAATCGATACATATTGCATATATTCAAGACATAAAAACCAATCGTTAAACCAATAAACTTTTATTTATAGGTTAACTTGTGCTTGTTTAAAAGTTGGTTCTTGCATAATCTTTCATCGCGCCGTTTACAAGTGAGTAATCTCGTACTTAATCCCCTTTTATTTTTAACGTTTTGGGATGTTCATGTGTTCGTACAACTCGAGTCTTAAACTTGTTTATGAAATTTATGTGCGCAAAACCCCATGTGTTATGGACGTTTACTTGGCTGTTTATTTGTATGTGTGAATCATTAACCGCTTTGACGGCCTATTCCGAAGTTTTCATGGATCCATTAGATGAACACGGGAGACCTATCGTTTACGGTTTTCTTGTTTTGTTACACATGCACGTATCATTTATCGTTTTTGTGCTCAATTGGGAGCACGGATTGAACTATGAGCTATGATCTAAGGCTTGATCACAATCTGATTACACCCTATGTTAAACCCCAGTTAAGTACATGTTGCGCGCAGTGTTTGTTATTATCTATTTATATCTATTAAACTTGATTTCTCACCGACACGCAAGTGTTGACGTTTTATTTTAACACATGTTCAGGTTTGCTGTAGCTGCTTTTGGGAATCTCAAGGACACGTAGGATGTTGTCTTTTGTTTGGACCTAGATTAAAATGTAACAAGACAAATTATGTTATTTGAATATTTTAAGTTATGATATGATTTATGTTACCTTACAATTCATGTTCTGCGCGTGCGCAATGAAAATGTATTTATTAAATATTGACACCCAAATAGTGTCGCGAGTAATGAAACAATACGTGGCGCCCCGATGTATAATCCGCCATCGGTCGAGGTGTTACACTCGGATAATTAGGCCCTATTCTACTAGCACAAGGCTAAGTAGTTAGGGGAGCGTATGATCATACTTAATGAGGCACAACAACAACATAAAAATAAACACTCGCGCACGTAAAACATATGAGGCATATAACACACAAAAGAGCAAGTATTTCAAGTATCATATACCCTAAAGTTTGTGGTTTGAGAAAAGTGTATTAAATCATTCTTGTTTTGAATAAGTATGCATGTTACCCCCAAAACATAAAAGGAAAAATGGGGGATGAAATGTACTCACCTCGATTGATGAACCGAGAATTAAATAGGTAAATAAATGAAGCTCGAACGGTAAACGAACAGATCCAACTTGAAAGCTAAATGAAAACGAATAAATAATATATTAATGAACTTGAACTTTAGTTGAAACTACATTGGAAACATTTAACAGGAAGGTTTGGTTGTTAATCGGGTTACCGGTTAGTTTTTTAATGATTATGGACTCGTACTTAATTGGTAATTTAAAATAAAATAATATTATTAATAATAAGGATAGTTATGATAATAATAACTTTAGAACATGTTATATATATATGTATATATATATATATATATATATATATATATCTAGATATATAAGATAATGGTGAATATAATATATAATATACTACTCATCGAGAATTAGTTGTTAAAACTAAAAATAGTAGTAGTAATAATAAATAAAATAATTATTACTTTATTGTTGAAAACATTATTAATAGATTTATAAGTTTTAATAATAATAATTATATGTGTCATATTAATAATAACTAATACTTATAACATTTTAAAAATAGTAGTATTAGTGATAAAAAGATAGAATTCGAGTAACGATGACGTTAAATGGTAACTAGGCCCGACATGGGTTTCGGTTCGATAAAACAAGTAGATAATATTTGTATCCAAAAGTAATAATATTCATAGAGATTAATAATAATAATAATAATAATAATAATAATATTAATTTGCTTTATTAATAGCTAATAATAACATTATTAAGTAGTTATGACAATAATGATACCATACTAAATTTCGGTTCGGTTTCTAAACGAGTTCACAAAATGAACATAATAATATTATTGCTAGTAATTAATAAAAGAAAATATGATTTTGACGAGAGTAATAATAATATGATATTTAATTATAATAATAACCACTTTGTTATTTATAGTAATAATGATAATAATAATAATAAAAATTATCTTGTTAATAATAATAATTATAGTAATATTAATAATAATGTAGATAATAATTGTGATGTTAATAATAATAATACTATTAACTTGGATAATTTTGTAAACAAAACAAACCGAAGCCTCCTTTACCTATTAGATGTTCACGAGTCGTCGAAGATGAAGGTTGCCGGAGACGTGGAAACAAGGGTCACCGGAGCCTATTCCGGCCGGCGGAGGCGCGCCGGAAAAACGCATTAGAGAGAGAGAGAGAGACAGAGAGAGGTAGAGAGGTAGAAAAATAGAGAGAGCCGAGAGCGTCGGAGAGAGAGACGAGATAGAGGCACGGTTTTCCGGTCGCCGGAAAAGCGACCAGAGAGGGAAGGAGAGAGCGACGGCTAGGTTGGCACGGCGAAGCAGATTCTGGCCGCCAGAAAAGCGAACTAGAAGGGGAAAAGGGGCAGTTTTGGGTGGCTGCGGTGATGGTTTACGGATTAGAGGGGGGGGGGAAGGTTAGTGGTGGTGCGGGTTACGGGGGAGTGGGTGCCGAATCAGAGTCGCCGGAATCTCGCCGGAAATGTATGGTCGCCGGAAAACGGCTGGGAGGGAGGTGGCGGTTGAATAAGTGGTGTTAGGGTTAGGGTTTGTTGTTTATATAGGATGGTTTATAAATGTTTAACTTTAGCCCCTCATGTTCTAATTATGTTTCAAACTTAGCTAGAAAACATTTTAAACAAGAACAAACTTAATGAAATGACCAATTAATCCCTAAAGTTATATATATAAGTTTCCTTAATAATAATAATACTATTAACTTGGATAATTTTGTAAACAAAACAAACCGAAGCCTCCTTTATTTACCTATTAGATGTTCACGAGTCGTCGGAGATGAAGGTTGCCGGAGACGTGGAAACAAGGGTCACCGGAGCCCATTCCGGCCGCCGGAGGCGCGCCGGAAAAACGCATTAGAGAGAGAGAGAGACAGAGAGAGGTAGAAAAATAGAGAGAGCCGAGAGCATCGGAGAGAGAGACGAGATAAAGGCATGGCTTTCCGGTCGCCGGAAAAGCGACCGGAGAGGGAAGGAGAGAGCGACGGCTAGGTTGGCACGGCGAAGCAGATTCTGGCCGCCGGAAAAGCGAACTAGGAGGGGAAAAGGGGCGGTTTTGGGTGGCTGCGGTGATGGTTTACGGATTAGAGGGAGGGGAAGGTTAGTGGTGGTGCGGGTTACGGGGGAGTGGGTGCCGAATCAGAGTCGCCGGAATCTCGCCGGAAATGTATGGTCGCCGGAAAACGGCTGGGAGGGAGGTGGCGGTTGAATACGTGGTGTTAGGGTTAGGGTTAGGGTTTGTTGTTTATATAGGATGGTTTATAAATGTTTAACTTTAGCCCCTCATGTTCTAATTATGTTTCAAACTTAGCTAGAAAACATTTTAAACAAGAACAAACTTAATGAAATGACCAATTAATCCCTAAAGTTATATATATAAGTTTCCGAGTTAACAGAAGTTAGATAAATAAACGCATAAAGGATGCTTATCGGTGAAGTAACATTCAAGGATAATGTAGATCGACTAAACCATTAATAAAAAGCCCGGGTCGGGTTTACAACTACTAATATGGATTCAAATATTGGTTTGAAAATATACCCGAAAATTCAAAATGTTACATAAAACAAACCTTAGCCAGGTAGAAAGTGCTACCCTGCAACCCTTTGTCTGCTGGTTTCCTGATTACATATAAAGAAATGAAATCAATATTATGTAAGAATTAAGATCATAAATAGCCTTAAAATGTTATAATTAGTTAATTACCTCACTGAATGTTCCATTTCAAGTTGATGAAGATATTAAACACACTAATTAAGTTATCTTTATATTTTGTTTCTAGCCTCCACTAGTCCATTGTCTAGCCCCTCCATGTGTTATTCAAAAGGATTGTATCATCCAAACTAGGTAAAAAAAAACTAACAGATTAATAATTAATTAAATATAAACAAAAAATTTGAACTCATCTCCAGAAAAGCCCTAATGCTAACTGTCTAACCAACTGTTACAGAATATTAATCAAACAAGTCAACAAATATGATAAACTTCATCAAAATAAGCATATACATTCACTTTCATAATCTTTCAATTCATGTAATCGATAATCGAACATAGAAAATCAAAGGTGACGAGTCAAACCTTGATTGTTCTTCATAGATGTCATGATCAATGTAGTAGTTGAGACTAACAAGAACTCTTTGTAAATTGTTAGCCTGTTCGAAAATCACATTGAAAATTGAGTGTCACCCTAGGGTTTTGAGCGATGTTCAACAAAAGCAATGTAATCGAACCTGTTGTTGAGATGAACGGTAAGAAGTACCAAATTAAAGAAGTAAAAACCCTAATTTTGCACAGATTGACGGTTAACCTAGGGTTTTGAGCGATGAACATGATGTTGCTGCAAACACGATTCAAAATTGGACAGAGACGACTTCGAGTTCGAGTGCTAATCGTGAAGAAGCTGCAGAATTTTTGGAAATTTGACAGACACTAGTGTTGTTCGATCGTCGATTAGGATTTGTGAGAGAGAAGAGATGGATCGATAGGATAAAGGGAAAAGGGAAAACATGGGTGCAACATGGAATGTGAATGTGACATTACAAAGATGACATTCCTAGGTGTCTCCCATGGTTTTTTTTTTTTATTTTCGTCACTAAACAATGACGCACACCTTGTTTGTCGTTTTTTGTGTGTCATTAAAGGCTATTTTTCTAGTAGTGAAAGTTATTTGGTTGATGATGATGCTTGGAATTCATTCATACCAACAACCTGTAACATTGAGCAAACTGAGAAGATGAAAATACCAATAATATTTAGAAGTGCAAAAGGTTATAGAATAAGATACCATCTTTCTTTCACATCCCATAAGTTGTATATACAAACTCAATTAACATGAACAAGTAGGTCATTTATCTTTACAAAGAAAACCAAAAGGGACTCCTCCCGTCGATGGATTATAAAGATCATATTACTTAGAAGCAATACCGATCAATATGATCTTGGATCATGGAATAGTCATCTTGACAAGAAATTATCTACATAATAAAATATGTATTACAAGCACTAAGGGCTGTAGCTCAGTTGGTAGAGCACCTCGTTTACACGATCGCCGATGTTTTTCAGGGGAGTGCATCATGCAATCAAAAAAATTGATCTTATTGATAAATCGATGTCTTACTCGATAAATTTGAGGGAAGAAGAGAACAATAGCCTGACAAGGGTTCGGTCCGGAGAATTTTGTAATTATAAATTATGCTTAAATAGTTTTCTTTTTTATTTGATAACTGCTCAGTGTGTTTTTGTTAGACGGGTACATTCATTCATAAATCGATCTAACAAATATAGTGACTAACTGACTACAAAAACTGTTTTACATTTCATGTGAAAAGTCTTGCACCCAAATAACTGAAGCACATCCAAAACACATTTAAGAACCACAACAAAATCGATTTTTTTTAAAATGACATGTTTTGACCAGAAGCAAATTGTTAAGTTCTGAGAATGACCCAAATCGATATCTTCAACAATTGACCTGTTATGACCTGAACCAAATCGATACGATTTTATGAAGACCGTTGAAACCCGAATGAAATCGATACCTTTTTTTGTTGACTCGTTGAGTAGAACTAAATTGATACCCTTTTAAAATGGCCCATTTTAAGCCGAGCTAAAGCAAATCGAAGCATTTCTAAAATGACACATTTTTATAAATAAAAAAGAAATAACACACTTGAAGACTAAGAAGAAACTGAACGGTAACACATACAACTTTCTTAGCTTTTGAAATCCTTTCTACCAAATGCGAATTCATTATTGTTGGTTATGAAAATCAAAAATAAATATAAAGGTTCAACGACTTTAACTCACTTGAAAGTTGAAACTCATGTAAACCTTTCACTTTATTTGTGATCCCTTCATATTTTTTCCTTTTTTAATAGGCACTAAAACCAAACATCAAACAAACTAAATATAGATTAAAACGGAACTAAATTGAAAAAAATTAAACCAAAACCAAATACCAATAAAACAAAAATCGAAATGAAACTGAAAAACTAAAACTGACAAATCTGAAACTGACTGAACCAAAAACAAAAACTGTAAAAACCAAAACGAAAAACTGAATAAAGTTAAACCCACCATAAACGAAACTAAAAAACAAACAAAATTGACCGAAACGAATATGAAACGAAACAAACAAATAAATAACTTAAACCAAACAAAAACCGAAAACCGAAATGAAACCAAAATAAAATATAACTACCATGAAACTTTGGAAAGAAAAACCAAACTTATTAAGGAACACATGTATTATCTACTATTCTAATAAACAAAAATGATGGTTGTACCACATTATCCCTAATTGGTCTAATATTTTGCCATGTGGCACCCTATCTTTGAAGCTTTAGGTCATAAATATTTCTAATTAAATTAAAATAAAAAAATTAAAACTTTCATATACACAACTAAATGTATTCCTTGATTTTTAATATTTAATTATAAAATTAGTCGTTAACTAATTATAATAATTGTCTTGACTTCTTTCTTCTATGGAATTTTTTTATTATCAATTAATAATTAGTGATTTCCTTTAAGTTACGTATCACTAATTACGTAGACGCATATACAGTAGCTATTAGTTACCGTAAAATTTGTTTATTCCAATTAGTGATTTCCTTCAGCAACAACGACGAAAACTAAATTTCTTAGATCTCCTTCATTCCTTAGTACTAAAAACATTTATTTGATAGTGTTCATTCTCACAAACACATCTGAGGAGCCTTTCATAGCTCTGCTCCTCTTCAATCGATTTACCTTAATTACAACAAGTCCTACATCCAGTTACGTATATTATATTGCGCATCATATATTAATATTGTATTCTTCGCACTTTTCAACATACGTGAATTACATGTATATCAACCTGGTGTCTTCTTGGTGGCCTTTAAAACCATTAAACCGGCCAAACTTACCATCTTGAAATAAAATTCGCATGTAAATCAGTTGTTTATGTTTATACAGTGTTATACATATATTATATACTTGGCTTACAAACGTCATATTACACATGGTTTTCATATAAAATTTACATCTACCTATTAGATGATAACTTTTTTTATAGCTCCCTTAAAACACATGTTGGAACCATTTTATTATTTCATAAATAAACAAATATACAAGATAAAATCTAATTTGCGTTTAACTAGAATATTAAAATGAAGTTGTTTTATAAAAAAACTCCCGCTCGTCACCGATACCATAAACATAAAGGTGGTACCCCACTATAAATTGTGTAAAATCATGGTCAACGATTTGGTTTACTATTTTTATAATTATGGGATGTCAAACTAAATCAGACTGCAGGAGGTGGTTGGTCAATTTTTAACTTTCTTCATGTTGTTTACGCTTTAAATTTATCGTTAATGTTATTTTATACTTCTTCTACCATTCATATGATTCTTTTTTATAAATGTGTTTATTTTGTCAAATGATAAGGCGATGTTTAAAAGATCAAAAGCCAACCTTATAAATTCGGAGAACGATGTTTCTAACATGAGTTATACGACAAAGTATCATTCGTTTTCCTGCTTATAATTAAATTTTATGGGATACGTGTTTATTTTATATTACAACTAACATATAAGATTGTACCTATTTGTTTTAATACTTCAGTTGATGCATCTACATGTCCGTTGTCATACATTTTAAATAGTATTCCATTATTATTGAATTCAACTTGAATTTAATTTGAAAGATAAAAGTAAAAATTTAAATTTACCAAACACATTTGTTTTAATTCCATCTAAATAGTTATCTTTCTTACAATCTTTAATACGAACAATGTCTATCTAGTGCCGCTGAAAAAAGAAAATATTGAAAACTCATCCTTAATATAATATAAATAAAAACATGGTTATGCTACTTGACATCTAACTGGACTATTTTGTGTAACATCTCCAAAATTTCGATCCAAAAATGACAAGTTAGTAAAAGTAAAGGGGTTTAAAAATAAAAATAAAAATCCTGATTTATTGACCCATTGCGATACGCGATGGGCATAGCCAAAGAGGCCATCGCGGTACGCGATGGTCCTTGATGACCCATCAACACGTGTCACCCGGAGGTGACACGTGGCACACGACGCGACACGTGGCAAGCCACGTGTCAACACGTGGCAGAGGGTGGTTAAGACGGTGACACGTGTCCGCCACGTGGCGACACGTGGCACTCTTTGAGTAACGTGTGTCATCGTGGTACGCGATGACCAAAAAGAAAGGTTCCATCGCGAAATAGGAGCCTTCATGGCTCATTCCATTCACACCACCCCACTCTCTCTAGAAACTTTCTGTCTCTACCTCGATTTCCGTGCCACCGACCTGAAAACTGTAACCTCGTAATCCGCACCATATACCGACGACACCTCGAATTTAGTACCGACAATCCCGACAATCCCGAAAACAAAGAAAGGCAAAGAAAAGGAGGAAGGGTCTTTTAAATATACAAGACCAATCTGCCAAAGTTGTGGCAAGAGACATCACGGGAAATGTTTAAGACCAACAAACTTCCCCAAAAATATTCCATTGATCACATGCAACTTTTGCAAGAAACTCGGTCATTCGGAAGATGATTGCAAAAGGAAAACAGTTGTATGTTTTAGCTGTGGAGAAAACGGACACTTCAACTCATAATGTCCGAATAAGACAAATAACGTTATTGGAAGTGGTGCTAAGAAAGGAAACGCTAATATGTTAAACATACAAGATGCATCCAACCAAGAATAGAAGTAGACAAGAGTATGCCAACGAAAGTCAAGATCTAAAGGCATTAGAAATAACTAATAGTTTAGTTAGCTCTTGTAAAGTGTTTGTAATCTCGTTTTAAACGAGAAATTTTGTAATCATATAAGGGTATTTAAATCCCTAATGTATATAAAGAAAAATATTAGCATACGGATCATGTCTTTACATAAGAATGCTAATACCTATGAAAAAGAGATAATTTATACTTCATCATCTATAGAAAGATGAACTAAGGATGAAACGAATGAATTAAATTAAGACATAAGAACATGTCTACTCAAGGAAAAATTAGTTATCCGAACATTTAAAGTTCAAGAGTGTAATTGATAGAAATAAATGGAAGGAATCAGTCAAGATCAAGAAGTAAAGGAATATCATTACTCAAGTATAAATATCTTGAAAGGTATCAAGATGAGTAAGTTAAAAGGATTCTATAGACTGAATCCAAGAAGCAATCCTGTTAACATCAGTTAATGTTTAGAACACAAAAGGTAAGGTAAATAGTTAAACACAACTGGCCACTGTGCGTAATAATTTACAATTACTTATGATATTCTCAACTATTGACTGAATATGTTACCCAAAGATATAAGTTAACAACAAATCATAAATTGCAAACCCTGCAAATGGTTTAAATTAAGCTAAAGCAGCAGATTAGAAAGAGTCTGATTGTAAATCGATAAGCAGGAAATCACTCACCACGAATCTCGATGACGAGATTCATTCCAAGGAGGGGAGGATGAAACATCCCCAAAATTTCGATCCAAAAATGACAAGTTAGTAAAACTAAAGGGGTTTAAATATAAAAATAAAAATCCTGATTTATTGACCCATCGCGATACGCGATGGGCATAGCCAAAGAGGCCATGGCGGTACGCGATAGTCCTTGATGACACATCAACACGTGTCACCTGGAGGTGACACGTGGCATACGACGCGACACGTGGTAGGCCACGTGTCAACAAGTGGCAGAGGGTGGTTAAGACGGTAATACGTGTCCGCCGCATGGCGACACGTGGCACTCTCTGAGTAACGCGTGTCATCGCGGTACGCGATGACCAAAAAGAAAGGTTCCATCGCGTTCCGCGACGGGACCAGTTTTCAGTTATAAATAGGAGCCTTCATGGCTCATTCCATTCACACCACCACACTCTCTCTCTAGAAACTTTCTCTCTCTACCTCTATTTTCGTGCCACCGACCCGAAAACTTTAACCTCGTAATCCGCACCATATACCGACGACACCTCGAAGTTCGTACCGACAATCCCGACAATCGGCGCACCTCGTTTTGCGTGTCGACCTCGTAAACCGTGCCGACCCGAGACTACCCGAAATTCTGCCTCGAAGTATGTACACGACCCGGCAACCCCCGAACGTTGCCTCGATTTGCGTGCCGAGGAGGTGTTGATCAAGATTCTCAAAGTACGTGCAAGCGTCGAAGTGCTGCCCGAGAATCTAGAAAATAATAACCTAAGCAAGGTATGGGTTCTGCCCAAATAAAATATTATTATTCCAAAGGCTTAGACCCTAGTCGAGGGTATAGCCTAGACCTTGATCAAAGTATAACAATTAAATAATTTTTTTTTATAAAATACAAAATAGTATAAACAAAGATTATAGTAAATATATAGTTTCGTTATGATTAAGAAACTTAAGCTTGTACATAGAAAGATATAGTTGAAATGTTTAATGAAAAGTAAAATTTTATATACAAAGGTTATAATTAAAATAGTGTTTCTTTATGATTAAGAAACATAAGATTTAACATAAAAGGGTTATAGATAATGGTGTTTCTTCTTGAAGAAGAAACATATCATAGACATTTCTTCTTGAAGAAGAAACGTAGCACATGGTTAGCAAATATAGGGAAATATTTCATATAAAAAATATTTCATTCAAACAAAAGATCAATCAAGGTTTAAGTTATCAAACTAGACTAAAGGTCTATAGCCGGATTAAGAGACGATCCGGGTATTTACATAAACCTATTTTATTATAGGTCAATCATTCATTCAATCAATCAATCAATCATTCATTCATTCATTCACAAAGGTTTTCAAACGAGATTACCACATCATTTAGAACAGATAGTCACAAGTGAATACTTTAAACCTTTTTCAGTCAAGATAAACAGGTTGTTTATCTTAAACAAAGTCAGTCAAATAAAGATTTATGGGATTACGTGATCCATATTAAAATACAAGATAGAAAATAAAAACAACTCAGACCGAGTACACATGTGTCTGGATCCAAACATAATCAATCTAGTCTATCAGTCAAGGCTACGTGGCCGCAGACTAGAGGTCATAATAAAAGTTCTCCAAAGGTTGTCAATTCCCGGAGAACCGTAATTGCGTGTGTATGGCAGTGGCACAATCCCAGAAATAATAGACGTTTCTGCTGAGATTGTTTCATGAAAACTATCTTGTCAGTCAAAGAAAGATTTATAAAAATGTTTTTAGAGTCAACGATTCACCAGCATATCGCTGACGTATTTTCCTTCCATGATTACAGGAAATAAAAGTTAGTACATGTAGCAAGGAATTAGAGCCATTCAAGGAGATAGACGCTCGCAAGGTAGAGATGGCTCAGTTTTAAACAAGTTTTATAAATCAAACTAGGTTTACAAATCAAACTCTCGAATATTTATTATTCGAAAAGCTTTCTAATATCAAATATTATAATTGTTATAAATAAAGATTTTACGAATAAACTAATGTTACAAAATATAAATTAATATTTTATTATAAACTAAAGACTTCCGCTAAAACTCTGATATATTTACAAAACAGGTACCAACTATTGGTCACACGCCTAGGCCCTAAGTGCGGGTGTGACAGGTTGGTATCAGAGCCATCGATCTTAGCGAATTAGGTATTTAAATCATTCTTAGGCTTCGATCAGAAATAAGATTATAATAATCATTATTATTCGAATAAAGTTATCAAGGAAATAATCATTGAATAATAAAATTAATTCAAACAAGAAATAAAACAAGTACGGATAAGATACGAAAACATACTCCTATCCTTAATATAACCTCGTAGAGATGTGCGATCGTCAATCTAGCGAAGAATCCGTTAAGCTTCGATCCGGTAAAGAGAAGGGCTATATGGGAACATCTTTTCTCTTAATTCCTATATCTAGTGATGAAAGTTCATACCAAACAGCAATGGAGGAAGATTCAGATTCGTTCGATTCTAACATTCCGCTAGCTAAGATTATTCCAAATTAAAACACGTATGGAGACGTATCAAGTAGATTCAAGAAACCAATGGTGTCAAAAAGGAAGGAAATAATGACTTATTCAAAAGAAAATCCTCAAGGACAGGAATATTATTCAACGATACAAGATCTATACTTTACCCACACTGAAGAAATGGATGCTGATCCCATACCAACTTCCATATCAAATGATTTAAGAAAAATGATACTGATCCCATGCGAGTGTGCTCAAAGAATTTAGTCGACCAGATTATTACCAAAGCTGATAAAATAAATGAAGAAACATGGATCCGATCCCCTGGTATGGGTCCTGGATCCAATGAGTCTACAGGGTAAGATACGATAACTATTAATACAGTATGAGCACAACTCCCTAAAGTCCAATGACCGGAACTTGCAAAACAGACACCGTGAGTCTCGTTACAGGAAGGACAAGACGGGGGGGGGGTCTTCCTATAACCATCCTCCGGCGTGAGAATCAATAACGTTCGTAGTGAAGAAAGTACTGAAGTAAAGGAGACTAAGTGAAGTTAGAATACCAGTGAGTGAATGTGAATGAATACCTCCTGCAGGTTAACAAGGTATTTATAGCCGAAGGAGGTAGGAAGGTGATTGGGCCAGCTGTCCTCTTCTAGAAGGTCTGGATAACTGCCTGGACGCGTGTCTTCTTATAATAGGTTGAGCTATACGTCCCATGTGCATGGGTGTAACAACCTGGACACGCGTCACCTAATGATAGGACGAATTGCACCCTGGCCATGTGCATGGTTATAACAAACTGGCCAGGTGTCCTTCTTTCATTGGTGGGCAAGTCACGTACTCCTCAAGTAACGATCGTGGACGTTCTTCCAGAGTGTAGTTGATTATTGGCAGCTGTCCCGTTGACATTGCCTTCTGATCATTTTGGCGGACAGATGTCATGTCCTGCGGATGACTTCTGAGGGTACCAGGATGCTTCCGCACGTGGTATGAGGATGTTCTTCATATCCTCTGATATGCGGGTGATCTGAATGTCCCGCGGGTGATATATGAGAGGTTTCTCAATGACCCGCGGGTAGTACTTAAGGGTATTTGGGTCTTTTTGGTACCCTA
Organism: Bidens hawaiensis; assembly: GCF_021521415.1. Taxonomy (NCBI): domain Eukaryota; kingdom Viridiplantae; phylum Streptophyta; class Magnoliopsida; order Asterales; family Asteraceae; genus Bidens; species Bidens hawaiensis. Next base: position 127,823 of record NW_027505130.1, read on the forward strand.
CCTCTATAAGTCCCCCCAGTCCAGTGTTTCTTCCGTGTGAAGTCTTTATGCGGGTGAAATTCTGGACTTAATGTATATTGGGGGCTTTTGGATTTTGAAGTTAGGTAGAAAATATCTTCCTGTTGGTATAGATAATCATGAAAAAGAACAAGTTGACCACTCGCAGGCGCGTGAACAGATGATGGGACGTTTACGCCGGCTGTCACTGTACCCGACTGCGCTGCTTTTCTCTTTTTCGAATTTCCCGCGTGACGTGGATATTTGTGATTAGGCGATGAATTTCTCTCTCCACTGTTCATATCCCATCGCATTAATTGCGATGAGTATAAAAGGAAGAGAAATCTTCTGATTGAAGTTTTATCGCCTTTATTCTCTACTTAACTTCTTTGCTTTTCTTTCTGATAGAGCTTTGAATTTCCTCATATATCCTTCTAGCAAATTCATCTGCAATGTGAAACGTTCAAACTGAAGTTGATGAGATAGAGATCTCATAGGACTATTCAGAATACGAGAGACTGTTAGAGACGTATGGCATTCCACCGGAGTGGGAGCCTGAGTTTCCCTCTCCGGGCTCTATAGCCAGTTTATCCCCCCCTGGTAAAATGGCTGTTTATGCCGATTATTTCACATGTGGGAATTTTCGTCTACCCTTGACGAAATTCTTTATGAAGGTGTTAACTGCCTACGGGATCCATTTATCCCAGCTGCACCCACGTACCGTAATGCGAATTCGTCATTACGAATTCATATCTATAGCCCGTGACTTAGTGCCACATTTTGACTGATTCCCTGTTTTTTTACTGACTTACCAACCGTGATGGTTGGTATATATGTCAAGGTTTTTCCTATCGCAGTATCGGGTACGAGGTTGAGAAGGTGCCCGCCGATTGGCGCTGCAAATTCTTTTGGATTTCAGAGGACGTTGTACCTGTTGCTATGGTCCGTCGTCCGGTTAATTCTCGTCTTCCGGACATTGTTACGGCTGCCCATGAAGGGCGTGATTGGTTCCGCACTCTTATGGTGGAACCATCACCGATGCGGGAACTACCCGAGGAAGCCCTGGTGTGGGCAGGCATGAGTCGTTCGTGGGCATCAAAGTTTATGGAGCCCATCTTTGTTGACCTACATGAACGTAAGTTACCCTCAATGTTTTTTCTTCTTCCTTGAAGTTTTTTGTGACTGAGTTTTAATCTTTTCAGGTCGATGTTCTATGTTCAATGCCCTTTTTGAGGACAGGGGTTGCGTCCGACATAGCATCCGGGATGCGGGCGATCTACCTATTCTTGAGAAAATCAAGTCCCGATTCCTTTTCCCATAAAAGGTGCGGGCTGAGCCCATTGTTTCAGACGCAACCTTTGAAACAGGTGCGTATGTTTTAAACCCTCATCCGCTAAATGCTGTTACTTCTGAAGGGACGGTCGCCATTTTATTATCAAGTGATGATGGTGATGCCTCTGGTCTACCTCTCAAGAAGAGAGGGAGTCTAATGACAATATCCCTGAATCTTCTTCTATCTCCAATTTATTGGCAGAGTTGGAAAAGAAAAGAGCCTTATAAGCTTTTCAAGCGAGTCACGCGGATGCACAAGCTGTGGACACTGAGGCGGGACCTTCGAAGAAAAAACGAAAAAATCAACGTCCCAAGAAGCCACAGTACAATCTTGCTGATCGCATTGATACGATAAAAGGTATATACTACTTTTGAAATATTTTACTATTTTAGACTATTTAGCTGAGTGTACCTTTTGTGCAGATCCACTGATCTTACCAGAAGACGTGTCTGAGAGGGTGCCTACTCCAACTCCTCAAGTGGAGAAGCAACCATCTCCTCTTCCAGAAAGGGAAGTGGAAGATCAGCCTTCTATTTCCCTAAGTAATGTTAACGTGGAAGATCAACCAACCTCTCCTCCAATTGAGACCATTATAGAGGAGAGGGTGCCGACTCCTCCAGTTGATACTTCGGCGGAAGACCCCAGCAACCAGTCTGGGACTGATAATCGTTTTGACTATCTTTTCCAGGCTGGGGGTGGCACAGGTTTCCAGGAAGGCAACCCTGCTGCAGATGTGGAAAGTCACGGGATTAACGAGTCCTCCTCCACAACAATCATCGACTTTCCCAGTTCGTCTAGAACCTTCAGGTTCCCGTTATTATAGGGATGCGAACTTGGTTGATAGAAATGATTTGTTTGCCCTTCCATGGGACATTACTAACGGATCCCGGTTCACTGACCCCGGGATCTGTATGAGTTTTATGAAGCATTGTGTGCCACCTGCTGAGATGGCATATCAACGTGACCTCTCCCGCCACGATCTTCATATGAATGTAGCTTATCACCTGGCTAACGCCTTAGCTGGTAGTCAGGAGGTTTTATGTGAGTGGCGCACTCTAGGCGGGAAGGTGGGAGAAGCTCGTCGAGCCGCTGAGGCTGCAAAGAAGGAGGCTGAGGAGCACCGCGTTGCGGCCCATACTGCTAAATGGAAGCAGGCCAACGCGGAGAACGCCCTCAAAAGTGAGCAGGATCGCAATGCTGCAGCTGCTCGCCGATGGAAGGAAGCTTGTGAGAAGCAAAATTCCCTTCTCGAGGCTGCTCGGGCAAAGACTTAAAAGGAGAATGATGATTTGGCCCGGGCGCAAGAAGCAAACTCGGCCTTGGAAAATCAAGTGTCCCTTCAAGGCACTCGAATCCAAGAGCTTGAGGCGGAGCTGAAGCTGTAGAGGGAGCAAACTGAGCTTAAAGACAAAAGTTCCATTGAGGTTCAAGCGGCTTATGACTCCCTCCAGCAAGCTCATGAAGAAACAGCCGCAGAATCTCAAGCGGTTTTGGCACGAGCTAAACGCGCGGAGCAAGACCGCCAGTGGTTCCTCACCCGGAGAGTTGATGCTGTAATCTTTTTCCTCTTTGAGTGTTCATTGCTTACTTCTTATTTTTGATACTGAAAATTTATATTTTTACTTTGACAAGTCATCCGCCATGTCAAGGGAAGTAAGGAGCTTACTGACAGTTTTGCTGTAATGACTTCTTCCTCTTCGATTGGTCGTGTGAAAGGCTTTCATGAAGGAATGAATTATGCCCAAAGTAACCGTTCATTCAAAGATCATCCTCTTCACGGTCTTGACGTCAAACAGGAGCGGATGATACGGGTTGAGGAGCACGATGGTCTACGCTTCCCGCTTCAGGACATGCTTCTAGAGTTTGTGTCCGCCGAAGATGGCATGCAACAACTGAGGAGTTACTTAGGCGATGACTCTGAAGATGATTCTTCTGAAGATACATCGTCGAAGACTCCGGAAGTCCAAACGACCTCAAACCATTAGGATAGGTTTAGGTGTTTCCTGACTTGTAATTTTTCTTTTCATGTTTGTAATATTTCCTTTTGAATATTTAATGAGAAAGAGCTTTTTGTCTTTTTGTAAATATCCAACTGTTTTAAAGAAATTACCAATAGGAGATATTTTTGAATTTTGAAAGTCGGATAACTTGTATGACGTGGCGGAGAGAGAAATTTCTGGGGACAACTGACAAGACGTGTATGACGCCTTTGACAGCCTGTCTACCGCTTCTTGGGTTTCCCGCCTGACGTGTCAATCATCTGGCGGTCCGCGGTTTTTCTCTCCTCTGGCACGCCATCAATCGCATTAATTGCGATGAGTATAAATATACCGCCTGAGACTCCATACAACTCTTATTGCTTTCAAACTCTTCTTCTTTTAAACAATCAAAGCGTAAGAGCTTTCCTGAGATTTCCTTCTTCTTCTTATTAAATGGCTGGAGAAAAGAAAGGTACTCCTACTATTCACGACGTCGTTGTAAATCTTAAGGACAAAGATTTTGACGATGTCGATAACGTGTACGGTCTGGCACCGGAATGGGAGTCATAACGTCCGGCAGAGGATTCGTTGCCACCAGTCCCCCGCCGAAGAAGATAGCTTTGTACGTAGATCATTTTACGACTGGAAACTTCCGAATTCCGGTAACGAACTTTGTTCAGTCGATTTTGACAACCTATGGGATTCATATCTCCCAGGTCCATCCTTTTGGTATGTTACGAATTCGGCACTTCGAATTATGTTGCCAAGTTCGAAATTTCGAACCATTCGTCGGCATGTTTGCCGTATTCTACAAAATGACCTTCCGCGATGGATGGTACAGTTTTGCTTCTACCGGGAAGAACGTTATAGGCACGGAATGGATCTGCAGCCTTCATGGCTGGAAGCCCAAGTTATTTTGGATCCGGGAGGAGGTTATTCCGTTCCGATGACCCGTCAGAAGGCGGAAGAGACCATACCAGTGGTTCCGGCTTCCGCCCACGAGGGGCTTTCCTGGTTTAAAGCCTTAACTGCTACTCCAACTCCCATGCGCCCAATCCACGAAGGGGCAATGGTGAGTGCGAATATGAGCCTTCTATGGCCTTTTCCCTCGTTGGAACCGTACTACGGACAGACTGACAAGAGTAAGTTTTGGGAGTATTCCTTCTCTTGTTTTAATACTTCTCATATTTCTGACTGTTATCATTAATTGTGCAGGTAAGGGTTCCGTCTTCAGCATCTTGTTAGACCATGAGGGAGGAATGTTGGTGCGCCGCTCAATCAATGAAAGGGATGTGCCCTTTCTTGAGCGCACCCGTTCTAATTTGGTGTTTCCCACCGCGTTTCGCTCGGAACCCGTAGTTATCGAGGCGATGTACGCAGAGGTGAGGCATACGTTAAAGATTGTATCCAGAAAGGTGAGGGCATTCTAAAACCCCGACCTGTGACTGCTATTACTTCCTGCGGAGTGATTGTACTCTTTTCCTCCAGCGAAGAGTCGTCACTCTGTGAAGGAAGTTTTCCAGCTGATGCTAATAAAATTGTGGACTCAACTGCAGGTCTCACCCGCCAAAGGGCCACTACTAGCCAGACAGCGGGTCAAGATGATGTTGACACTGCTGCGGGAGGAGACCATCCCCAACCTCGATGATGTCACTACTGAAGGTGAACGTCCGGTTACTGATGCGGATGCTTCGAAGGTGGCTGGCAAGCGCAAGGTGCATCCTGCCAAAGCCGCCCCGAAGAAGAAATCTAAGAAGGCAAAACCTTCTGCTTTGGAAGCACATTTGGACCAGCTCGACGCAAACGATCCCTCTTTAGGTAGGCAAAATCTTTTTACTTGTTAGCTGCTGTGGATTAGAATGTTTCTAACCCATTGTTAATGTTTTTCAGTGAACCTGGATAACCTTTCTGAAGGTGTTTCAGGTCTGAAAAGTTCTACTCCTCTTCCGCCACCACCACATAATAGTGCTAAGGATCCGATTGAGGTGGCAGATGACTCTCCTCTGAAGAGTAAGGAGGTCGGCAATACTGAACATGTCAGTATGTCGCCTTCTTATAACGTTCATCACTTGAGGGACCAAGGAGGCATGAGCATGTTTCCTCACGCTCCTCAGACTTCTCCAGCTCCTTAGGAAAAAGATCCCACCCCACACCGACTGCGTTGGTCCTTACGTAGGGATTCAACATTCCGTGACGTGGACCTGTGTTCTGAATATTTGCGGGAGAGTCTTCCTCCTGGTGAAAGGGAGCGACGTCGCCGTAGTATTCGTCAAGAGTTATTGAACTCCAATTCTTATTATCTGGCGAATACTATTTCTACTAACCAGGAGATAACCAGGGACTGGTTGGCGATAAATGAGCAATGGGATGAGCTGGCGGCCTCTGCAACCGAGGCCAAGGAGGAAGGTCTTAAAGCTATAAACGAGGCCCGAGAGGCCCGCCAGGCTCTGGAGGAGGAGAAGGTTGCTCGATCTGCTGCCGAGAATGCCAGGATTGCTCTCCAGAAACAGATGGATGAGCAAGCCAAATCATTGGATGAGCAGGCCAAACTGGTGGAGGCTCTGCGGGCTGATTCAGCGGCCAAGGACAGGCGTTTGGCTGACCTTAATGCCAAGAACCGAGAACAAGCCTTAGAGTGTGCCGGCCACAAGATGGACCTCGTCCGGGCCAAGGCGGACCAAAAATGGCTACTATCGGAAGCTATCCCCAAGGTTGTACCTTGTTTTTATTATAAATAATCTAAGTGTTTAGAGTTACTTATATATGATTGTTCCCACAGGTCATCGCCGATGTTTGGGCAAGTGATGAGCTTGGGAACTGTGTTGCTGTTCTCCTGAAGGCATCCAAGCAAGCTGGCCGCAAACTGGGCTTCGAGGAGGGTTACCAGTTTGGTTCAACTTCCAGGATTCCTGAGGAGTATATTTTGGCTGGCTAGGATACTACTGCCATCCTTAAACAAAAGTCAAAGGATTTTGATTCTTTGAAATTTTCCTTGACGGGGCAGATATCCGAGCTTGCGGATAAGGAAGATAACATCCAGCAACTAAAGTCTCTTCTTGAGCTTGACGAAGAAGATGAAGAAGATGCGGGAGGCGAAGGTGCGGGACATACTGATGCCGCACCATAGATAGATTTTTCTTTTTCTTTGTAACTCAACTCTCCATGTCTTTGTAATCCCTTTTGTAAGAATAAAAAAGGTTTATTTTTTTATCCAATATACTTTGTTTATTTTTCATAATATAAGTGTTTGGAGTATCTTCTTTGTAGGCCAATAAAGGATTACATAATAATACAAGTCTTTTACGATCGAAATGAAAATTTCTATAAATGAGGCATAAGCCGAATTACAAGATGTGAAATTACATAAGTTGTGAATGTCTAATTGGGCACGCAGGCCAAAAGAAAAAACAAACTATATGTAACATTTCCTTAGTTGGGCCCCATTCCAAGTTCTAGGGATCAACGTCCCATCCAACTTTTCTAACTTATAGGCACCTTTAGATAAAACTTTCTGAATTTTATAGGGTCCTTCCCAAGTCGGGGCCAACTTGCCCGGAGGCTTCATTATTGCGGAAGACAAATCCCGCATCAAACTAGCATATTTAGACCCGTGAGTTATAATACTTTTGCAACTGGCGTTTGTAATTGTGCTCGCGGATCGATGCTAGTTCTCTCATCTCTTCGAGGAGGTCAAGGTTCTTCCGGAGTTCATGATCGTTGTCCTCAATCAGTAAAACTCGGGCGGATGGAATTCCAATCTCGGCTGGAATCATGGCCTCTGTGCCATAGGTTAGACTTAAAGGGGTTTCAGAATTGCTGGAATTCTTTTGGGTGCGAAAGGCCCATAGTACATGTGGCAATTCGTCGACCCAGCCCGTCCGTTTAGTCCCTAATCTTGCTTTGATTCCTTCCTTGATCGTCCGGTTAGTTTTCTCAACCTGGCCATTCGCTTGCGGGTGGGCTACAGAGGTGAAGATTTGAGAAATGTGTAACTCTTTTAACCATTCTTGTAGCCCACTGTCCGAACTGAGTTCCGTTATCGCTAACGAGTTCCAGAGGAAGACCAAACCGGCATATTATAAATTTCCACAGGAATTTCTTAACACTTGATGCTGTTATGGAAGCAACCGGTTTAGCTTCCACCCACTTTGTGAAGTAGTCGATGGCTACTATCAAAAATTTGACACGTCCAGCGGCTTCGGGGAAAGGTCCCGTTATGTCGATTGCCCATTTCTGGAACGGCCAAGCCGAAGTGACTGGAACTAACTCGTTCTTTGGTCGTAGCGTGTTAGGAGCATGACGCTGTCATGAATCACACTTTCTGACTTCGTGCACAGCATCCACATGCATTCCTGGCCAATAATATCCGGCGTTCATTATCTTTGCTACGACCGTGCGCGGGCCAGCGTGAAGACCACATATGCCTTAATGAACTTCTCTAATTAGATAGTTCGCGTCCTCGGCATCTACACATCGGAGTAGTGGTCCGAGGAAGGAACGTCGGTATAGAACACCGTCATGTAACTGATAGTTCAAGGCTTTGTGCATTATCTTCCGGGCCGCTGCTTTTCCCTCTGGGAGTGCTCCGGATGACAGGTATGCTATAATGGGTGTCATCCAGGATTCCACTCCCGTTTGGATCACTAACACTTGGTGTTGCGGGATAGATGGACGATCTAATATTTCTATGCGGATATCTTTGGCAAAATGTTTGAAGTTTGTTGAAGCCAACTTACTAAGAGCATCTGCTGATTTGTTCTCACTTCTCTTTATGTGGATGACCTTACACGAGGAGAACTGAAGCATCAAATCTTTCGCATGTGATAAATATGAAGCCATGATGTCATTCTTTGCTTCATATGTTCCATTGATTTGTCCCGCAATCAACATGGAATCCACGCGGGCTTCCAAATATTTATCCCAAGCTTTTTGGCTATCCGTAAGCCTGCCAAGAAAGCTTCATACTCTGCCTCGTTGTTAGTACTCTTGAAATCTAACTTTATGGCATATGTAAACTCATGGCCTTCGGGATTGACTAACCTGAGGCCTGCGCCAGATCCCTCACTGCTTGAAGCCCCGTCCGTGAACAAAGACCAAATTTGCCCTTGTTCCGGAGGTGCTTGGGGTTGCTGCTCGATTAAACATTCTCTCTCTTTGTGTTGCGGGACTTCAGTGACGAAGTCCGCCAACACTTGTCCTTTGATTGCTGGTCTAGGTTTATATTCTATAGCGTGTTCACCTAGTTCGATGGCCCATTTGGCCAATCGCCCAGATAATTCCGGCTTGTTGAGGACATTTTTGAGTTTGTACCCTGTTAAAACGTTGATAGGATGCCCCTGAAAGTACATGCGGAGGCGTCGTGCTGCATAAACCAATGCTAAGACAAGTTTTTCCAACATGGAATATCTTGTCTCTGGGTCTGACAATGTTCTGCTGACGTAATAGATCGGTGTTTGGACGTTTTTCCAATCAGTCAGAAGGACAGCCCCGATAGCAATGTCTGATGCTGAAAAATACATCGTTAGAGGTTCTCCCGCATAAGGTGCTGTCAACGTAGGCAATTTCATCAAACATTTTTTGACCTCCAAGAAAGCTTGTTCCGCTTCCGCGGTCCATGAACTGTGCTTTCTTGAGGCAGTTTCTCAGTGTTGTTACAAAAGGATATGATTTGGCTGCATGATTCGCCAAGAAACGATTTAAAGCAACTAATCGACCATTGAGTGTCTGAACTTCATTGAGGGAGGAAGGAGAAGGCAGGCGGGCTACAGCTTGGACTTTATCCGGATTAGCTTTGAAGCCCGCACCCGTGACAATTACTCCGAGGAATTTTCCTTCCTCCATCCCGAACGAACATTTAGCTGGATTTAGCTTCATGTTGACGCTCCTCAAGGTTTCGAATGTCTCTTCGATATCCCTCAACATCTGGTTTTCCTCAACACTTTTGATCACAAGATCGTCCATATAAACTTCCAAATTTCGACCAATTTGTCCTTTGAACGCTATGTCCATCAGCCGTTGATATGTGGCACCCACATTCTTCAATCCGAAAGGCATCATTTTGTAACAAAAAGTGCCTTGGTCGGTGCGAAATGCTGTTTTGTCTTCATCGCCCGCAGCCATGCGGATCTGATGATAGCCTTTGTAAGCATCTAGGAAACATTTGAACTTGAATGGTGCCACTGCATCAACTTTGAGATCTATTTCGAGCAAAGGATAGCAATCCTTGGGACACGCCTTATTAAGATCCTTGAAATCTATGCACATCCGCCACGTCCCGTTGCTTTTGGGAACTATAACCGGATTGGCGACCCAGGTTTGATACTGAATTGGTCGGATAATTCCAGCGTGTAAGAGGTCTTGAACCTGCTCATTCATTGCTTTTGTTTGTTCCGGACCCATCTTACGCTGTTTTTGAACAATTGGAGTAAACATAGGGTTTACCCTCAGCTTGTGTTCCGCAATGCTTCGCGGGACACCAGTCATGTCCGCTGGCTGCCATGCGAAGACATCAATATTTTTTGACAACAACTGTTTCAGAAAAGTCCTTACTATCTCGGAGATAGCAGGTCCAATCGTTACAGTTTGATCGGGAAACTTCTTGTTCAAAACCCACTTTTCAGGCTCAGTTCGTTGAGCCTGTTTTGGAATCTTGCTGGGCTTTGAACTCTCAGTTGTATAGCAATGTCGATTGACATGAATTATTGCCACACCGGTGGGCGTTGGGACTCCTACCGCACCGTGAGCAGTTGACGGATGAGCATTGAAGTCACCAATGGCTTCTTGTCTGAGGATGATGTCATGTTTCGATGTTGTAGGTAGGACTAGGAATTCGACCTCCTCAGTCTTTGAATGAGGTCCATCACTTAAGGTAACTGGGAAAGAAATCACCCCTCGCGGATGCTTTACTTCTTTTCCGAACCCTGATATCGGGGCATGAATGGGTGTCAATCTCTCTTTATCCTCGTCATCAAGTTGTTCAAAGCACTGCTCGTACATGATGTCCGATGTACTTACAGTGTCAAAGAACACATATTGAGAATGGTAATGACCTAAGAGAGCGGTGATGATCAGGGGGTTCTTGTTATTGGGTCTGCCCTTTACTCGTGGAAATATTACAGGCTCATTTTTCCACTCCTCTTCGTCACATTCTCTTCTTTTTTCTCTCGTCTTTCGTCCGCCTTGAATCATATGGACGTTCAAGTCTTTGATTTGTTTTTTGGATGGGCCCTGGTTGTCCCACATAGGAGCGTTACCGGTCCCCGACTTTCCATCTTTCACCAGGTGTCCTAGCTTACCGGACTTCACATCCGCTTCGATTTCGCTTCTTAAAGCATTGTATTCGTTCGTATTATGGCCAATGTCATTATGGAACGAACAATGCTTTTTATTGTCAAGGAACGATCTCCTTGTGAGCGGTTGTGGCTTTCGAAAATTTACATTCTCAGTGGTGAGAATCTTGGCGGGAGTTTTTGAAAGAGAAGTCCATTTATTAGGACCTCGACTTGCTGGTCCTGCCTTGTTCTTGTTGCCGATGAGAGATCTTGCATCAAATGGTTTCAATGCCTCTGTATTTGGCTGAAGTCTTGACCAGATTTGCCCCTTTGCCTATTTATTGGGTCGTGGAGTTTGAAACTCAACTTTAAATTTTTGTTTTGAACTGTTGTTCCCTAATGTTTTTTCAGTATTAGCAAATAACTTTGCTGCGGTCATCAGATCATCCCACTCCTTTGGCATTCCATCACGGCCAGTGAGCGTGCGGATCAATTCGTCACACTTGACATTCTCGCGGAAGGCACCGCGAAGCATGTCCTTGCTTATCCCACCAATGTTCAGACTTTCGTCATTAAACCTGGTAATAAAATCTTCAATAGATTCATTATCCCGGCGAACAACATCCAGAATTTCTGATTGGTCTCGCGTATGCTTCTTCTGTTGACTGAACTGTTGTGAGAATTTCTTCACCAGATCATCCCAACTAGAAATTTGACCATCAGGGAGTTTTTCGAACCATTCCCTCGCCGCCCCTGTTAGTGTCAATGCGAACATCTGACACCAATATGGGAGCGTCCATCCGCTCGCACCACCTACTGCCACAAAGTTCTGCAGATGATCACTAGGATCAGTCATGCCATTGTATCTACCCACCGTTGTAGGTATCTTAGCATTGACAGGAAAGGGTGCTGTCGCAATGCTAGCTATAAATTTCGACTTTTCGGCAAAGGCTGCCGGACGGTATGGCTTGGTGAAATCTTCCTCAGCATCGCTGTGATATTCGGTATGGCGGACGACATCACGCGGACGACTGCTTCTTGCTTGTGAGCTCATCCTGCTATTACCCGTATAGAAACTATCTTCCGGGCGATAGGTTGATTCATAACTGTCGTATTCGTCTAAATATGAAGGCATCCGCATATCTATGCGAGGACGAGGGCGTAGCCTTCGTGGTTCAATGAATTCTTGGTCAGTTTGTTGGCTGTAACGAATTTGACTTCCCCTCACTGTTGGAGGAGGAGAAAGAGATCTCTGAGGAGACTTTCGTAAGTTAAAGCACGGGCATGATAACGTTCATTACGTACCCTGCGTTCGTATTCAGCCGCCAAACTTTCTTGCTGTACGCGGAGCCATTCATCCGGAGACAACGGTCCTCTAGATCTGGACTCATGACGATGAGATCTTGCTAACTCAGAATCTCCGGAATCATTTTCCAGATCCAGAATTGATCTAGTACGGTGAGTCTCTCTCGTAACTCGTCCCTGACCTGCCAAATTGGAACCCTCCGGAGCTGTAACACGTCCCAAATCGGTGGGAGTTGGTCCGGCTGGTGCAACAACACGCTCAAGGGTACGACCTTCCGGCGTTGCACCGGTGGCATGTGAACCCGAAGCTAAGCCACGTGCAAAAATACTGGAAGCAAAACCTTCGGGTGCTTCAGTATTATCGACACGTGGTGTTTGTACAGGAGTTCCCGTCGGCCCTTCAGGAAGTTTACTCATACTTTAAACGAACCGAAAAACCAACGAAGAAAAAATTGTGCAGTTCTAACACCAAAACGGATGGCGCCAATGAATAAGTGGCAGACAAACGGACAATGAGATGGACTTATATCATTGTAGGCATAGTAACCTAGTGCAAAACAACCCACAACGGTGATCAGGAGACTGCAACCCTCCTCGATCGGAAACCATATATGCCAAAGCACCCATAAATCCGAGACACTGCATTTCTTTTTAATTCACCGAGATCCTATGCATGTTTTCATTTAATTTTAGTACATTTTGTTGTTAAGTGATTAATATTATTTTCTCATTTTGGTAGAACCTACTGAACATCAAAATCATATTAAAGTGTAGCAACATAATATAAGGACCGATTTGAGATGGTCAATCTCAATCGCCCAAATGATAAGTTGATAACGCCAATTAGAGATGGAAAATCTTCCAAGAAATTCACTGCTTCCAATCATAGTTGAAAAGCCTTTTAATCTATAGGCTACAAACCAAAGCTAGAAACTTACATGACCGATTATCTATAAAATGTTTTACTAACTTAATTAATACCGGAAATTGAAAAATAGGGGTTGTAAAGCCGACGTCGGTGAGCCGTTCGTTGAGGGGTATATATCATCAGTAGAGATGATTAACTTTTGTATGAAAAAAAATTAGAAAAAAGCCAAAACAATTAAATCCATGAGGTATATGTATAGGCCAAAACAATTCAAATTAACCAAGTCCTTATAAGCTAGCACATGCTTAGAAATCCCAGAGTTTAATAACTAAATTAGCGGGGCGCAAACAAACACCAAATATACCTTTTTGAGCTGAAGCTCGCAGATAGGTGCAGCTTTATTGTGTTGGGCGTAATTTCAGACTACAAGTCACAAGTTGGTGAACTTGAAGGATCAATATTGACAAGTAGGTTATAGTGGCTATGTTTCCTAATTGTATTGTAATTGTTAAATTATGTAGTCCAATTTAATAATCCTTTCTCATTCTATTTGTTCTAATTCATATTTTTTCTTGTTTTGTTGCATATGGGCTTCCTGGATATTGGGCATTGAAGCCCATCTAGGTTTCTTTATGGTCCGGATTTCCTCTCACTTCGCCTCATCTACATAGTTTCACAATGTAACTTTAGCACAGTTGTATAATTCTCAACTTTTTTTAGAACAACGACTTTCTTCTGTTTATGTCACATAACTCCCCAAATTGGAGAGCCATGTTGCCCCACAATGGCCAGATTATGTTGTCTTAACCGGGTCTACAACGGCTTCAGAGTTTGGCTTGGGCGTTCCCTGATAATTCATACTGACGGGTGCCACTTGAGAGTCATGCCGCCACAAGAGCATAACTCTTTGATGTAACATATAGTGAGACGAAACCCAGGTGGGCTTATGATTCAAACTTACAACTTCTCAAGGCCTAGCTCAAATTCTTAATGGTCATAATTCATCAAAAGTTACAAAAACAGGGATCGAACTTGGGTGTCACTGAAGAACCCAATCCTTCCTGCCACTAAACCATAAGTGATGGATTTGCAAATTCTCAACTACCACATTAGTTTGAGGTTAATCCTTTTTTAATTTAAACATATGATTGTGCATTCTCTATCAATTGAATTAGAACTTATCCTTTTGTTTCTCGAGTTAAATTTTTACATTCCATCACATTGTGTAAATGTTGTGTGATGTCAGGAAACACAACACAGGTGTACAAAGTCCTGATTCATGGTAAAAGCATAATACTAAATCTTTGCATGTTTTTTTTTATTTTTAACTTTTATACTCACGTTTAGGAGAGTAGATTATGTATATATAAAACCATCAAACCAACATTTTCGTGTATTATTTAATTTCATTAAACGTGTAGGTAATATATATACATGTATAGGTTATATGCGTTAAACGAACAATCAAACTAATTTGTTTATGTAGTTTTTTCAAAGTTTAGTGAAGAGGAGTGAGACACAATAACCACTGCATTCATACTATTTTATTTTTATAAGCTTGGAAAAATAAATGGTTAATTTTGTTCTGTTCTCGCAACATATACATGCACACCTTTAGTCCAAAACTTTACTTAAATTGAGAGCTGCAAGACCGGCATGATGCAATCTTACGTGTATCGTCTTGAGTATACAAGTGTTCCGGTTATTGGAGTTCTCTACTTAAAAGTGGTTTGTACTAAATAACCATTAATTTCTATTTGAATTAATTTGCCCGAACATTTGTTTTGAAGTAATTTATGTGTCTTGGCTTGGTATGCTTACATATTAATGTGTTATGGCCTAGAACAATTAAAGATGAGCTTTTTTGTTAAACACCTATATTAAAGTGTATTTTGATCTTTCTGGTAAATTTGTCTACACCAAATCCACATGTCGGATCCTAAGCATTATAGATCTATATCATTCATTTGATCACTTGACTATAGGTGACGGGTTTACTCTACCTAAATGTAGTGAATTTTCAGCTGATTGTCATTGTAGTAAACTTTGTGCAGGGACATTGCAACCACATAAGCCACCATGTCAGCAAGAACATTGCATGTTCAGAAAAACAATATTCAATTTTCATGATAGAGAACACTGCCAACATTGTGGCTGACTTGACAAAAACCAATAGGTGACTAAATTTATAGACCAAATTCCATCATGTGTGTTATTATAAAATACAAATAAAAAACAAGTTGTTCCATGAACCATGAGCCTGCGTGAGCTTTTGATGAGCCCAGGGCGTTGACATTTTAAACAATGAAATGGTAAAAAGAATTAAGTTCAGAATGTAGCTAAAACTTTTGATACACAATGGTTGGGAGTGTTAGAAACCAAACAATACAAAATCTAAACAAACTATCTTTAACATGATAAAACTGATCACAAATGCAATCAGAAATCTTATGGCATACTGAACCAAGGGTTTTTAATGTTAAGGTTACACCTTACAAAATTATCAAATATTGCAAAGCAAAGCAATTGGATCTACATTACTTTGAATACTTGAGAATAGCTCGAAACTTGAGGATGAATGGCTCAAAAACCAAATTGTCCCGTTATATGTAAATGCATCGAAAATGCCACCAAGCTAAAACAAACTGACCTGCCAATTGTATTTAAATGCATGAAGTAGCAGTAGCCATCACGATTGCAGACGTTATCCCTTTCCTGATACATATAACAAATCAACAAAAAGACATCTTAAAAACACATCATATTTATTCAGAAAACTATTATAAATAAATTAAATCCCACGCACGCACAAGCATGTGGTCCAGGAAGCGAAGCGCTCACAACCTTGTGTCATCACGAATAAAAGGGAGAACCTGAAAAGTGAAAATCATAAGTAACTATAGACTACAAAGTGAAAGTACAAAATCACCCTTCACTTTGAACACATTCAAGTCACACATTACCTGCAATATCTAAAACTGATGGTCTTAAAGCCTCGTTTGGTGAAAGCATTCTTTTCAAATCAGAAACCAGTTCAGGTGAAATAGATGAAAACACCTCGCTAGATTAACAAGTCAATTTGTTCATATACTGCATGGAAGTACACAAACTTGCCATTAAACAAAATAGAAAACTTTGTGGTTATAACTTACAAAACACATGAATCGATCCCTTTTTAATCTAATACCCTTTTAACGTTGTCGTGACAAGTCCAACACATATCATTCTTTAAATGTGTGGAACTAATTGTATCAACTATCCATAATCATTAGCTGATATCCAATTAACACTCTTTGAATGAATATTTGAACTTTGAAGTGCATTATATACCAAAAAACAAACAGTGAATACACATTAATTACCAAATGACCTCTGATATGGAACAAAATTTTTACCTTTCAATGACTCAAGTGGGATTTTCCTGAGTAAAATGACTAATGTAGGATAGATGACAAAGTAGGTTGGTATTTATGTGATTTTTCCTATAATATAACTATATTAAAACTATATAAATGTTTATTTGAACTTGCAGGGTGAACTCGAGTATACAACTGAAAGGTAACTTGATAAGACCGTATTCGAGATGGTCAATCTCCCAAGAACAATAGAGAGGGGAGAACAAGAAAGTGGGATAAATTTTCTGCTGTTTATTTCAATAATAAAACAAAGTATTTAAAGGAAAAGAAACTTATCGAACAAGGAACGTATCTTTTAAAACAAATACTAAATTCAAAAGACAATGGGCGGCGACAGTCTCTTCGATGGTTGGGTCACGACGAGGAGGCATCGAGCAAGTTGATGAAAGCACCAATTGATAAGACCGTATTCGAGATGGTCAATCTCCCAAGAACAATAGAGAGGAGAACAAGAAAGTGGGATAAATTTTCTGCTGTTTATTTCAATAATAAAACAAAGTATTTAAAGGAAAAGAAACTTATCGAACAAGGAACGTATCTTTTAAAACAAATACTAAATTCAAAAGACAATAAATGAGAAAAGTATTAATTTGTCATGATCTTCTGCAATCTTCCCATATGTAGTTGACTTATTGTTGAAGTTTCATTGGTATACGAATGCTACGTTTGGATCTTCGAATTTGGGCTTGCACTTCTTGGTTTGGATCTTTTTCTTGAGCATGCGCCACTTGGTTTGGAGCTTCTGATGGGCCGGCTTCCATATCAGACATATCATAACTCCATATATTACTCGAATTCAGAGGCCATTTGGAATATCCCATATATTACATTCTTAATCATAATTTCACAGGGCTTCTGATTCAATCTAATTAGCGGTTTAATCAAATAATTATTTGTGATCATAATTTTATAAAAAATAAATATAAGTGAAAACTCGAAAGCAGAAACAAGCAGCGAGATCAGAGTAGTTCTAATTTCCCGTCAGATTCTAAGTTAATGCAATCAATCGAACCTTTTACATTCTGTAGTGCTGCAGTAAATGAAGCCAACTATCATACTTCAAGCTCCTTTTACCCGTCATTTTACTCCAAATGCTCTTCCATTTAAACTCAAACTCGCACAATGCAACACAACACGATTTTAAGCTAATGTTAGATGTTATTGATCATCAATAGATGCATACCATATGTATGCAAATATAATTTAGAAAATGATTTCAACTTCAAGTTTAGCTAATCTTTTCATTACACATATAATTCACCTCATTACAAAACAAAATAGGCATACACCAACATATCATGTCATTCATACTATTCAAAATATTCATATTCCGTACTAATTATAATCAATATAATTCAAAATCTCCATAGTAATTGTAGTCAATACTCAATATGATATCAAATATATAATTTGTCTACATGACATAGCATGCATTCGGATCCTCTTCACTAAAAAGTGTCTCCGGTGGAATCTTTTGGTAATGAGAAGCTAAGTTTTTGTTTTCTTCATTGGGTTGACTTCCATCTTTGTTATCCTCTTTACATTTGTTCTTTGTGTTCACAACTCTGGCATCTTTTTTTGTCTTCACCTTAATGTATGCCACTAGGATTTTTGGATCAATAGAAGTATCCTTAATTGTCATGATTGACTCCCTCATTCACAGTTTGTACCCTGTTAGTTACATAATCACCATCACATCAATCTTGTAATTAGCACATAAAAATAAAAAAACAAATAACCAACATTAAGAAAGTACTTCTATCTGATGGATGTAATGCTTAATATCCTTTGCAGAATTGGTACAGTCATTGTCCATCTTTAACATCACCTCAGTTAACTTTGGTGCCTATATCATATAATCACACACATCACGTTCAACTCTAAATTTACAGCCCTGGTAGGTATGCAAACAAGCCGAACCATATCAAGCCTGAGCCTCAAATAAAGCTTCTTTAGTTACCAAGTTCGAGCCTTAACGAATCTAGTAAACTTTTAAGTCAGCAACTGAACGGGCTTTCATTATCACAAACCATTACAACACTTACAAGTCAGCAATAAGTTGAGTACACCAAATAATGAAATCGGTGTTCCTAATGAAAATACATATTGGTTGGACCATTTTTTGCCCACCAAGACACATCACCTTACACCTTTCTTATACACATGAAACTTCCATTTCAATAAATCAATTTATAATTTTTTTTCACACCCACCAAAATTATCATTCATATTCCCTCCGGGTATTTCGTGTTTTCTTATTTCATTCTAATTTGGGCAAAGCATACATACATACATACATACATACATTATTTAGGAAACGTAATGCTCAAAATTATAGACTAACTGCTCTAACCTAACCTAATAGGATGAAATGGAATCATGGTAGACTATATCTACAGAAATAATATAACAAATTGAGCAAACAAATTCATGTATCATACAAAGCTACAAAATCAAAACGGTTCATGTTTCACTCAATTGAACGTATCACATAGTTCTAAAACTAACAGCAATTCACTTAACTAAATGCTCATATTAAATCGTAACAAAATCGAGATACTAAACCTAAAACATTGAGTGTGATTCATCGCAGATTTAATCATAAGTAACAATTCAGTCCAAGTATTACCGGTCACAGCAGATGAAAGTGTGTACCTTAGCGGTGTTGTATTGGAGAAAAATGCAGCTGCAATAGCATCTCAAAGACAACATTGAAGGAAGTAAGGAACAGAGCTCGCTGCACAAAACTGGTTTCAATCTTATGACTTTGATTAGACTTACTAGGTAAATGCACTTTAGTGAGTTTAATATGGGTTTGGGATGTTTCGGGTCGGCTTCGGTATGTTTGATCGGGTCAGCTAAGTCTATAGTTTATTCACTATTGGGTTAAGAAAAGTAGCAAAGAATAATTCAAATGTAACCGTGTTAGACTAATTAATAAGTCTGAACAAACTGCTCGCTGCTTGTTTGGAAATTACTTCTTTGATTTGGGCTCAGTTTGGAAATGAGTCGTTCGACTCGGTTCGGTTTATACCCATGTTAGTTACATAACAATCATCACCTCAATTTTTTAATTAGCTAAAAACATAATATATATATATATATAACCAAAATTAAGAGATCACCTTCTATCTGGTGGATGTAATTTTTAACATCCTTTGCATCCGTTGTTCATCGATAGACGAAGCTCTCTCTTTATCATCTCGCGCCATATGCAACAAAGGATGGGCCCTTTTTTCCTTCTCGCAAACCACATAAGCTCGTAACAACCAGAAGAGCAAAGCTTTTTTTTTGGAAAAATACGCTTAAAAAGGGTTGGCTCGTCAAAAGTCCGATGCCTTTGCGAAGGAAGTTCAGAATCAACAAGGGTTCATAGAACGAAGGGAGTGTACAACTGGGTCGTAGCCAGAGAGAGATAAAATGGAGTTCTTCATGAAGTTCGAGACAAAGGAACAAAAAATACTTTATCCATGGCCGCCTCGTTTTGAGACATTTTGGCTTTGGGGTCGACCCCAGTAATAAAGAAGGAATTCATAAAAACTTAAGATTTGACACCATGATAAAATACTACCCTCATGTTTAGACCATGTCCCTGAGATTCGATAAAATAAAGGTGCATTTGCGGTTAATTCGTTGCCATTGGATAAGTTATTAGGAATATGGCGGAACGAAAGACCAAGGAAAGAAAGAAGAATTCACCAAAATGCAGGTGCTACACCAAACACTGGTGGTTCTTTCTTGTAAGTAAATGAAACGAACTGCACAACTAATACATTCAAGGTCCATCTTCAATGGCACTTCTGTCAATTTTAGTGCATAATATGTGATGTTCAACCCTAAATTGGAATTCTATACAACCCTAGTAGGTATGCAAACAAACCAAGCCTCAAATAAAGCTCGCTTAGTTACCGAGCTCGAGCCTTAATGAATCTAGCAAAATTTTAAGTCATACCTCCGGTTCTTCTTTGTAGTGATAGTGGTGGTGGCCGCTGTTGTTGTTCCTATTATGCAATTTTTAAGTTTCAACACATATCATTAGGTTATTAGAGCACCAGAAGCTAATAGAGTAAAAAGTATTATATATATATATATATAGAAGAAGACAAACAATTAAAAAATATAGAAAAGTATTAAAACATAAAAACAACAAACAGTGAAATAGGTACCGTAAATTGGGTACGGCCTCATGGTTCTAGGGTATCGAAAGTGACACCACATGTGAAACTCCCACCGGAAAGTCCTTGCCTCTTGGTTTTGAAAGTGACAATTCCGGAAAGTCCTTACCTGTCAATAACTAACAAAAGTTAAATAAATAAATAAATAAAAGAAGAAAAACAATAAAAAGGAAAAGACAAAAAAAAAGTATTGAAAACAACTTATAGGTACATTTTATATTTCTTAAAGGCCAAATTTATACAAAAGAAAAAAAAGGACAGGACAACTCATAAACCGCAAAAGGCTCAAACGTACAAATAAAAGTGGGTAAACATGAAGGGTCAAAGTTGTAAGTATTTCCTGAATTACAAAATTTGAGTAAATTCGACGTACCATAATTGTAATTATATTTGTTGAAATCAAATGAACGTGGATGGATTGTGTTTAAAAGACCACTTTACCCATTTGTACACATATACCATATGCATTATAAGTTGTAAAACACTTAAAACAAACGTCTTAATTTTCCCTTTACTTATGTATTATATATAGTATAGATATTTGTTTTTTGTATGGCTTTGAATAGTTGTGTATGTATGTTTGTTCACATCTTCCATGTAGACAACAACCAAAATAGCTATCACATGCTATTTTGAATGAAAAGACATATTTGCTTGAACTGCTGGTTAATCCGACTACATAACCCGAATATGATGAAAACGGATCGAAACATCTGTAGAAACAAATTGAGCAAAAATCCATGTATCGTTAGGTCGACAAATCAATGGAACGCATCACAGACATGCGTTTATCACATGGAATCAAGAAACACTTCAAACAACTAATAACGATTCATTCACACAATTAAATGCTCATATCACGAAGAAAACCTAGACGATTGATGAGTATTTGTTTACCTTGAGGTCGTACCGGAGAAAATTGCAACAGATGCTGCACGAGAACTATGTGAACATCGAGAGAGCAACTACTACACTCTGTAACTGGTATCACTTATCAACTTATGCGGCGCGAAGTGTGTATCTATTTTCTCTAGTTTATGCCGAGGGTAAATTGGCAATTTTCTTGTAGAAGATAATATGTATTTGTTTTATTCCACAAAATAGTAACTTTTGCCCAAAGAAACATGGAAATACAATATCTATATACTGTTATACTCGTTCTAGTTATCTTTCTACTTGTTATGGAAGACAAGAAATGAAGTTCTTTTTTACAACAAACTAGCATCCATAAATAAATCAAGGAAGATAAAGAGATTTAGTTTTTGTTAGGTAAAAAACAGAGGAAAACTCGTGAAGATGGATTGGGATATATGATGTTCTTTTTAGTTTGTTAATGTTTTAGTGTAGAGTCTTTGTATTCACGTGTAATTGTTTTGGTCTAGCTTCTTGCTAGTCTAGTTTAATTTCATCAATAAAATTGGTCGTTCAAAATATAACTTTTTTTTAACTGTCATTAAAATCCAAAACTGAAATCCCCAACCAAAAGCTAGGAGTCCAAGAAATATACAAGAAAGAAAACAAAATAAAACATAACAAAGTTACACGGTACCGTCTACAAAAGTAAATTTGCAACATAAAATTTGCACCAAATCTAAACTCATCTCTTTCCCATGAATTTCTCCTTTGGATTTCTAATATTTTCCATATTTTTCCTCCGGCCCCTTTTATTTTCCATGTTCATAAAATTAATCGATCAGTTATCAACATGTGTTATATAAATGATATTGCCTGGATACCCATTTTTTATAATTTTGACAATACTTTTTTTCTCAAAATAACTGTTTTAACTTGAATACTTATATGTGGAGCTAGGTTGACTTTTCAAATTCTTTTAGAAATTACCCAACACTAATCATTCTACAGATAAATAAAAACATTTACTATGAAACCAATCATGATTAGTGATGGATCTTGGTGATCAGGACACCTCTAATAAAATATTGTTACAATAACTTGTCAATTGTTGTTCACCGGACAACAGACTACAAACCAATCTCTCATCCAGTGGCGGAGGTACGGCTTGGCCACCGGGTTCGTCAGAACCCGGTCTTTTTTTCGGTTTTATATATAGCCTTGGTATCGAATTAACGAGCGAACCCACTCTTTTTCGGCGAGCAAACCCGGTAACAAAGGCGAAATACGTTGAAAGAAAAGGTATCTTTGCTATGAATTAGATATGTAGGTGCCGTGAAAATGAAGAAGAAAGAATGAAATATTGAAATATGCATGCTTAACCTTCCAGATGCCTTATTTATGGTTAATTGTGTTTTGGGTCATTTCTATGCCCAACCTAATACTTTTAACCCTTTTCACACATCCCCTTTGATCATTTATTTTGTCTAGGGTGAGTGAAGACAATTTATACTTTCTTTACTCCTTTACATTTAATTTAATTTAATTTAGTGAGCAAACTATGCTTCAAAAATCTTTAGTATCTTTTATTTGAATTTTCTTAATTTTTCAGATGGTAACCAAAATTATTATATAATAATGAATTATAAAAAGTAATTGTGATTCCTAGTTTATAAGTTTGTTTAAAAGTTTGGGTTGAACCTCTTATTATGTTAATTAAGCATTAGTCAATTAAGTTTGTAATATTACTTCTATTTGATAGGGTCTCTTCTAAATAAAAAGTTCAAATCTAACATATATCCTTCAACCCAACTTAAATGTTTAATTTATGTCATTTTTTCTATCCATTTTTCTTTAATTTTAATTTTAAAATAACCAAATCAAATCTAGTAAAAAAACAAGTTTAGTTTTTATTTGATGAGTGACGATTATATATATATGATACTTGCATTTGTTATATTAAAAATAATTACTTTTTGAAAGTCGCGATTAAAAATGTTAACAATCGTTTCCAAAGAATGTAATATACTTTTTTTTATTTAAAATGACTTTGTATTTTGTTGAACGCTGACAATGCCCTTTTGTTATGATAGTGAAATTGTATTCTATATATCTGACCCACCTGGGTCCGAAAATTTTGATGGCGAAAAGAAAAATTCAAACACCGAAAAATCCCGAACCCATAGGAAAAATTTCCTGGCTCCGCCACTGCTCTCATCCATTACATCTCTTTAAATGAATTTGTTAATACCCTCTAACCTCGCTGCATCCCCGGTTAGCACTAAGATCGTGTCACTCGCATAATTCTACTGTACTACAATTACAAGTTGGCTTGTATTGTGTAAAACTCTTTTATGCATGTTTTTCTTGCCACACAATAATGTACGTGTTCCTCTCCCCATTTGCCTTATGTCCAAGGGCGAAGGATAGTTGGGGTCAGGGGTCGCCCCGGTCCCCTTCGTTTTTTTGCGCAGTAGTGTAAATTTATTCGCTTTCGTCTGACATTTTTTATACGTAATGTATATTTACCCGTTTTCAATCAAAAATTTGATCATGGCCCCCTCCGTTTACGGTTTTTTCAATGCGTATTTTCGTCTGCCCCCCTCGACATTTTCGTCCAATCTTCGCCATTGCTTATGTCCTTGGCTTTTCTTTGTTCTTGAGTTTTCGGTTTTGCTATACCGTACGATTTCAACGGGAATTCAAAGGTCGCCCATTATGAAGCTCTTAATGCATCAATCAGTTGAAGAAATTGATTTTTGTTGCTTTCGTCGCTTTGTGATATGATGTTTTCTTTTAGCGATATTTCTTGTTGCTTATTAACCAATAAGGGTTATTAGTTAAATGCAATTAGGAAGATGAAATAAGAAGTGTTATGTTTAATCTCGATACATAACCCCAATGGATTAG
Organism: Bidens hawaiensis; assembly: GCF_021521415.1. Lineage (NCBI taxonomy): Eukaryota > Viridiplantae > Streptophyta > Magnoliopsida > Asterales > Asteraceae > Bidens > Bidens hawaiensis. Next base: position 151,929 of record NW_027505130.1, read on the forward strand.
GATTTCTAGATGGTTTGTCATTAGGGCAAATTCATTATGTATGTGCAAATCACTTTGATTTTGTTTTTCCTCCGTAAAAGATGTATAGTACGCATTTTTTGCACCTTATGTGCACTTAAAACGTTAAACATGTGGTGTTAGGTCCAATGGTGCTTACATGGCATCATTTCAAAGTTTCAAACCAAAGTAACAAACCAACAACACCATTGGAGCGGTACCGTCCAGAACAAATAGTTTGTGTGCAAGAACTGTGACGAACTATTTAATGTGGTTCCTTAATCAGTATTAAAGGGGTGTTTGGGATTCCTTATTTTGGCTCCTTATAACTTATAACTTATGGGTTATAAGTTATAAGGTGTTTAGAAAAGTTAGGTTTTGTGAGTGTATAAGGTATAAGTTACAACTTTTTAACTTATACCTTATAACTTAAGTAAGGTATAAGAAGGTAAAATAAGGAATCTCGAACACCCCCTAAATAAAGTACATGTAGGTGGGTATATAGGCAACAAACCACTATTTGACAAGAATGGTCCTAGCTAGTTGATTGTTTGTTTTATAATGTGTTTATATAACTTAATTTTTTAATATATATACACAAAATTTAATTACAAATGATATATAGATTAAATAAATAAAAAAGGAGGTTATAAAGTGACGGTTTGAAATAAGAACTGATAAGTTGAAATCTGATGTAACATGCTAAGTTGATAGCTTGAAACAAAGACTAGTGTGTTGCGTTTTGAATGCTCTTGTTTGAAACCAACAAACACTATATTTCTTTTTCACTTTCCTTTTATTGTGTATATATCTATTTGCTATTTTTAATTGATCTTTTTAAGAGCAATGCCTTTCTTGTATTTAGGCTACCGCACTCTTTAAATTTAGAGAGTTATGTTGGCCCACTCTGACCAATCTATGTTGTCTTAACTGTGCCCACTCAGTCCAAACAAAGTTTATAGCCCAAAGCAAATTAAAACCGTCAATCTTTTTTTTTCTTATGTTTGAACGAGAAACATCAAACATATCATACTCAAACATAAACAGGTTCAACCAAATCAACATTTTTTTAAGATCAAATTAAATAAAACCTAAATAAAGTTTATAGCTTAAAGCAAATAAAAACCATTAACGTTTTTTTTTTCTTTCGTTTGAACGAGAAACATCAATCAGAAACAAACTCAAACAGAATTAGTTCAACAGAATCGTCATTTTCTTTAAAAGTTCAAATCAAATAAAACCTAAACAAAGTTTATAGCCCAAAGCAAATAAAAACCATTAACTTTTTTTTCTTTTGTTTGAATGAGAAATATCAAATGGAAACAATCTCAACATAAGCATCATTTTGAGGTTGAAGTTTATAGTACGGTTTTGGATATGCAAAGTCAAGACTTTGGAAATAGATACAGTGAGATCTCAACTAGTTTGTTAGAAAATATGTCTAATTTAAATCTATTAGATTTGTTTTCCAAGTTTGACATATATAAGACAATGGCATTTTCGAAGATGTATCCGACTGATTTAGTAATGGAAAAAGAGGGTGTATTTTTATCACACTTTAAAGAAAGATGATAAATTTGCAAGATTTGGTGGAATACGTGTAATGGTGGAAACCGAAAAGCACACCACTTTTCCTTTGTTTTATCAAATATTGAAGCTAGCGTTGGTTTTACTGCTTGCAATCGCAACCGTTGAAATATGTTTTTATCTAAAATGAAGTTATCAATACGATTTGCGCAAGCAAATGAGTGATAAGTATTTGAACAATGCTCTAATTTATACGGTCAAAAGAGAAACATTTGATAAAAACAAAAGAAGAGAGTGTAATGACTCGATTTCAAGCTTTCAAAAACCCAAGAAGAGAAATTTGCACCCATGTGTTTAGGTATATTTTTTATCGTGTTTTTACTTTTGTCTCATTTACATTGTATAAAATACAATAAAAAAAAATTAAACGTTACCCCTGAAATTTATGGCTAGATCCGTCACTAGTTACCTAGCTCTTTAATTTTTCAAATTGTTTATATTTTCTTTTCACTTTTGATTGTTTTTGTTCGCGTTGTTTTAACTGTTTACATAATTTATGTATATCAGTCTTCAATTGTTTCATAAGTCTATGTGTTATGAAACATAGTTAGACCATCCGTAATGGAGCTTTTTGCGCGACGTTTTGGGCCAAAACCATAGGCGGATTCAACATGTTAGTAGGGGGGAGGCCCCGTATGGGCTCTATGAAATTTTGATATTTTCACCTCCAAAAAACTTCTTACCTTTCACATTTAATTTGTTTCCTAAAAATTGAAGTTGTTCTTGAGCTTCTGCAACAACTTGCTCTTCTCCATGACTGGTAATGGCCTTGAATATTGCAGGAGTGCACTGAACATACCATGCATCATCGATTTACTCCACAATCACAAGCGACTCCGATATCGGTTTCCCGTTGTGTCACAAGCGACTCCGAGATCGGTTTCCCGTTGTGTAGGAGCACATGGATCTTTTTATGAACCGGATTATATTTGCCACCGTACGTAAAATTTCTGTATTCTCCATTGGCCAAAACGTCGGGGACACATCGCCCCCCCCCCCACCCCCCGGCGTTTTGGGTATTTTTATTTTTCCGGCGTTTTCTACAAAACGCTTGAATGACACGAATTTCAAACATATTTGTCTGTTAATTTTGCTGAACAACTGGTGGGTATTAAAGAAGATCCAGATCCGCCGTTGCACAATCGATTACATGCCGGATCCGTGCACAAGATCCAAATCCGCCGCCGGACGCCGTTCCACAGATCCGCCGTTGCCGTCATGTGGGTTCGGAGGGCTGCTCATGTTTAGAGTATGTGGGTTTTATGCCCACCAAGTGTTTGGTTAAATGCCAACTTGTTTAGTGGAGAACAAAGATGGGTATGAAGAAGATAGTGTGAAGAAGATGGGTTCGGAGAGCTGCTTTACATGGAAAATGGGTTAAATGCCAACTTGTTTAGCGGAGAACAACTTGCTTTATATGGAAATGAAAAAAAAAATTAAAAAAAAAAAACAAAAGGTATAAAAGTGACTGAGCGTCACGTGGCGCATAACGCCCAGGGGTGATGCTTTATGACTACACCATGTTATTGTAAAAAACTATAACTCTGACTGGCCGTCACGTGACGTATAATGTCTGGGTCACTGACTTTATGACTACTCATAGTCTTAGTTAATATAAAATACTATCATATTTTGTCATATAGTCAATGAGATATTAAATAATCAACTCATCAAACATGTCTTATGAAGGTCTTTAACCAAATTTATAATCATTTTCAAACCATTGTTTTTTTCTAAATTCATTAATTTTTATTTTTAACACTAGTTTAATAAAAAAAACAAACCAAGTTTAATAAAGTATAAATTACTTGAAAAGAAAAACTACAATATTTAATTTTAGGAATACAGATCAACACGATAATACTAAATTTCATCTTTGTCATATAGTGCTAAAATCTCGATTTGTTTTTTTCGTAGAATACACAAGCCATGTCCCATTATATGAGAGATTGGGTTGCTTGGATTCATATTGATTTTGTAAAAGAATGAAGAGACGAAAAGTTAAAAAAAAAAAGATGAAGATGGTATATGTTGTCGATGGTTTGGTTATTTATTAAAAAAACAAAAATATAAACAGTTTTTATATTAAACATGATTGGCGAGCAATAGTTGATTGCTTGATGCATGCCGATGATCTTGATTAACATATGCGATTGTAGTTTTATCCTAGACGAATGTTGAATACAGATTATAGTGAAGGATCATGTCATTATTTTTATTTTATTTTTTTTTATTATTATTACATATTACCATGAAAGTATGTAAGCGAGATGAAAGATGTTCGATTTTGATGAATGTATGCATACACATATGTTTTTGATATTATGTTGGGTTTATTGTATTCCACCAATACACGAGGCCGGCTCTGAAAATGCGAAAAAAAAAAATTTGGGCCAAAGACGAAAATATTTTTAGGCCTTAAGTAAAAGATTATTTTGTTGGGTTTAAATAATTTAATTTTAAATGAGTTTACTTGATTATGATTTGAGTTGTGTAAAAAACTTTTGTATAAAAATAAGTTTAAAATGTCCAAAATAAAACTAGAACCCACAACCTTTTGGTTTGATGTCATACCCCCTTGTCACTAGACCAAGCTAGTGATTATGTAATTTTGTTGAAACATTGACTATACATAATTTTTTTTCATAAAAATACATATAACTTTTTTTAAGTATAAATAAATTTGGTGTCGAGCCTGTAGCCGTCGACTACCCTGCCACTCCCTTAGGCCGGCCATGACAATACATACATGGTTCTTAGGCCTGTAAACGAACCGAACGTTCGGTGAACTGTTCGTGAACCGTTCAGCGGGAAGTTCGTTTATGTCCTGAACACAAAATTTGTGTTCGTTTAATTAAATGAACGAACATGAACACATGTTCCGTTCGTTTATTTATGTTCATGAACGTTCGTTTATGTTCGTTTATGTATTAATAGAAAATAATTAAATATTATCTGGATATGCCATCTGCTTAAAGGTTTTATATTTGTTAATTTTTGTTTATTTATGTGTTTTCAGATTTAAGTTTCTTTATGTTTGTTTGTGTTCATTCACATTGGTTTATATATGTTTATTTATGTTCGTTTATCTTTGTTTAGTTATGTTTGTTTAGATTTTAAACAAACGAACACAAATGTCCATTTTTAAATAAACGCACATGAACATAAATATTTGTTCGATTAATTATAAAGTTAAATGAACGAACACGAATATGCCCTTGTTTGTGTTCATTTGATTCATTTATGGGCTTTCAATATTCACATTGATGAATACATCGGTCTTATTCTCTAGCCTCTACCGATTTTATTTGTGTTCGTTTGTGTTCGTGAACACATTAATTTTCTTAATGAACTAACACGAACATAAAATCTCGTTCGGTAAGTGTTCGTGAACACAATATTTTCTTAACAAACGAACATGAACAATGCATTATTCGTGTTCGATCGGTTCATTTACAGCCTTAATGGTTCTGGCTAAAATTATAAGGAAACAATAAAAAAATATTAGAAAATAAAATCGGCTCAAACCACAAAACCGCCAACTGTTTTTTGCCGGTCATTTCAACCCAACCAACCCAGCGAGTTCGGTTTGATTTCCCCGAAGCCCGTACTTAATTACCGGTCCAATACCTAAATGCCGTCAAAACCCATGAAGTGTATTGTAAGCACCCTTAACATAAAGAAGTCATAAAATATCCTACCTAAATAGCTAAATACCGCTAATAACCACTCGTTTCTTTCATCAACTTAACGAACTTTCGTTACCACAAACCATTACAACACTTACAACTCACGAAGAAGTGAACACAATAAATAATGAAACAAGTATATATTTCTAATGAAAATACATATTGGCTGGACCATTTTGTGCCTCAAGTTTAAATTTTATTTCTGGTCACTATTTCTTGCCCACCAAAACACATCACCTTACACATTTCTTATACACATAGAACTTCACTTTCAACCGATCATTTTTCTAAATTTTTTTCACACCCACCAAAATTATCATTCATATTCCATCTGGGTATTACGTGTTTTCTTATTTCATTCAAAATTGGGCAAAAAGATTCTAACATAAATCATACAAAAACCCGGTTTTCGGTGCTTATATAATCTTTGTCAGCGTGTTTTTAACTTTGAAACATGGTGAGGGGTATATGTGTTCTGAATTCACCTATGGTGGATTCACATACTTCCCCATGCGTGTGTCTTGTTGCACTCCTATCAACTCATGCCGATCAGATGAGCAACCGCGATTTGAATTTGCGACGGAAACTAGTCAGTAAAAAGATGAGTTCTTCTTTCAAGGGTTCCGGGTTTCCCGCAAAAGCAATGGCTTCCAAGAAGCACAAAAGGGTTAAAGGTTTGGTGATTGTTAATAATCTTGGTGGACAGTATGAAGAGGATGGTTTTGATGATGTTAAAGGAGTAAGAATATTGTGTTAATCATATCTGCTTACTTATTGTATTTTTATTTAATTATTATGGTTTCATATGTATTTGAGCATGTAAATACTTTATTTAGTTGAGGGTTTTGATATTAATTCTAGTATGTTGGTAAATTACTAGAAATCGGCTTGTTAAAAGCTTGAAGCATGTTCTTAAATGAACTCTAGTCTAAAATAGAGCTCAATTAGTAAGCAAGCTGAAACCTGAGACTAACTAGGCTCATGAGCTTGTTATAAGTATATATTATCTAAATAATATATGTATGACATATATAGTGTAAATATATTATATAATTATATGTGTATATAATTTAAACAATTATATAAATAATAATCGAGTTGAGCTTGAATTTTGAAAAATAACTCACGAATTGAAATCAAACATTAGCTATATGGCTTGAAATAATCTAAGGTCGAGTTTAAACGAGCTTGACTTGTTTAACTTTGTATTTTCCTTTTCTTTTGTTAATGAATCCTATGATCAAATGATGTTTTTCCTGCAGCAAATCTTTAATCTTTTCACACTCACGGCTGTAAGGACTATTATGAGCCAACTTTATGAGATGAATCCAACACAATATCGATGGTTCTATGAGTAAGTATACCACGTTTTTGGGCTCCTATCCACTATAACACCATGAGGTTATTCCATTTCTACTTTTGATACCATTTATGCTTGTTTTAATATATAGTTATGTTAGAACAAACAAGCCCACCAATGGAAAACGATTCCTTCATCTTCTCCAAAAGGTACACAAAGCCCACAAAATGTGAATTTCAACCTATTACTTACTAATGAGTCGATTTATGTTATGTTTGAGCTCATATACGTCAAATAGTAAAATCTTGGTGACATTAAAACATGTCAAATGATTAATGAGTTGAACATGTGGAAATACATATATATTTTTTTTATAATAATATATTGTTTGGTAGAAAGGTTGAAAACACGGAAAAAATGTTTGCGTGTTAACCCAACCCAATACGTGTTTTATTTGAATCCACATCTTGTTTTGATAGGAGAATCATGAACTTGCGGAAAGAGTAATGGTGACACGCCTTCACCTCTTTGCAAAATGGGTAAAGGTATAAAATCAAGAACATTTGTGTTAGATTTTGCATGTTTGCCTCAAGAATTTGAAAAAAAAAAGATACCAAATTTGATTTGTGGGTGGTGTTTTCTTTTTTAGGAACTGGACCATGCTAAAATGTACAATGATCTTTCGGATCAGAACTTGGAGTTGATGCGCGAACGGCTCTTGGAAACCGTGAAATGGCCAACCGATGATAACGATCGTACAAACACAGATGTAGTTGGATGAAAAGTTATTTTGTTGATGATCATGATGCTTGCATTCATTCATGCCAACAAAGTGTAACATTGTGCAAACTGAAAAGATAAAAGTATCAATAATATTTAGAAGTGCAAAAGGTTATAGAATAAGAGACCATATTTCTTTCACATCCCATAAGTTGTATACAAACTCTATTAACATGAACAGAGAATTTTAGGATTATAAGTTATAAATTATGCTTAAATAGTGTATGTATATATATATATATATACAGGCCCGGCTCCGAGAACATTTAAAAAATTTTGGGTTGAAGGCGAAAATTTTTTGGGGCCTTAATAAAAAGGGTATCTTGTTGTGTTAAATAATTTAGTTTTTAAATAAGCCTTAATTTTTTGGGTCTTATAATTTGGTTGTGTAAAAAAACTATTTTTATAAAAATAATGTTAAAATGTCTCAAGTGAGATTAGAACCCATATCCTTTTAGTTGAAAACCACACCTCTTTGCCACTAGACCAAACTAGTGATTGAATAATTATGTTTAAACATTATATACACATACTATTTTTTATAAAAATATATATATAAATTTATTTTAAAAAAAATTCCGGGCCTATCGGGGTGTCGGGCCAGGGTCCGTCGACCACCCGGCCCTCCCTTATAGCCGGCCCTGTATATATATATATATATATATATATATATATATATATATATATATATATATATATATATATATATATATATATATATTTATGGGGAAAGTGAATACGGTGCTGTTATGCGTGTAAGTTTAGACGCAAAACTCATCAAAACTACGTAGTTTTGGTTAAAAATAGTCAAAATTTACTTTTTTACCCTAATTCCTACCATCTATCATCTATTTCTCAACAGATCTCTCTCCCACCCACCGTCTCCCAAGGCTTAGATCTGCAATTAACACAATCCTTAAATCAAAAGCATATTTTAGACCGAATACTCTTTTCTATCAATATCATCCGTTGACTTGTTTGAAATATGTTTACTTAGTGTTCTGTATCCACTATCCACAAAAGTAAGAATATAAATATTCAGTTGTTGTATAACTCATTATTATCATTAAATTAAAATATTAATAAAACACAAAGTGGGGAATTTATGATCAACTTAGGGAATGAACAATATGATTTTTGATTGAATCGTATATTCAGTTTGCAAGTATATGATGAAATCATTAAGGATGGATACAAATCAATTTTAAAATTGATTGAGTGCTACCTATCAATTACGTATTAAAACAAAAAAAAACTTCAAAAACTCTCATATTAAAGCCTTGGGAAACGGTGGGTGTGATGGAGATCACAGGCTGTTAAGAAATAGATGATAGATGGTAGGGATTAGGGTAAGAAATTAAATTTTGACTATTTTTAATCAAAATTACGTAGTTTTGATGAGTTTTGCGTCTAAACTTACACGCATGACATCAACGTATTCACTTTCCCCCTATATATATATATAGGGTTTGGATCAAATACAAATGAAATTAACGTGCTAAACGTGAGAATAAAGTAGAGTAATTATATATACAAGTAAAGTAATTATGTAATTATATCATATATAATTACATAATTACTTTACCTGTATATATAATTACTCTACTTTATTCTCACGTTTAGCACGTTAATTTCATTTGTACGTTAACCTTTCTATATATATATATAATTACTCTCTCTCTCTATATATATATATAAATATATAGATATAATAACTACTCGGTGTTATTTTGTTAGACTGGTACATACATTAACAAGTGAGTTAATTACAAGGTGCCCGACTGCCCGGGCATCATTTACTCAGTATCTAATAAAGAAAAAGTGAACAAGGCATAGATGCATTTGTTATATTCTTATCTTAGCATTTTCCTTTATTGATGGTATTTAATTCTAGATTTCTAGATCAACATTAATTTGGAATTTTTGTCTTGTTTGTTTTCAGATTTATCATATTATTCTTATGTATAGAAAGCATATGAATATGTACATATAATTTATTTTCATGATTAGAATCATAACTTAAAAGAGAAAAGAAAACAAATTTGTGTGTGACATGAATTGTTTAAATAATTTTATACTTGTTTCTACCTTAGTTGTTTACAATGCCGCTAACTCCAGATTTGAGACCATTATCTGCAACATATTCAATGTTGGTTGTAGCAATATAGAGAAGTGAATGGGATTACCTTAGTGTTGTTAAAAAAACTCGTCACTCGTTCAGATTTCGTTCACAAAAAGCTCGCTAAAGACTGAAGCATTTATAAGCGAGGCCTAACCGAGTTTAATCGATTTATAAACAAGGCAAGCTCGAGCCATGACAAGGTACTCGCTTATTTTACTCGTTTTGTGATCCTAAACCGATTATTTTGGCTTAATGTCTATGAGCCTAAATGAGACCATCCAATTACTAGTTTCAAATATTGATTTTAGTATAGCTTTTTAATTAAAATATTAAAATAATATTAAACCTAATTTAATCAAGTTGGCTCGAGCTCAAATTTTAACTCTTTAAAAATAAATTAATCAAGCATGGCTAACTCATTTAATTCGAAGTCCGATCTAAAGTAGTTTTGGCTAAGCTCAACTTACATGTTAAGAAGCCCTAGTGTAAACTTACATGTGTTAGATAAATATATAACATGTAATTAGGATTTAGGAATGATAAAAAAAACCAGAACCTATGAAAATTTCGTTTGTCATTCGTTTTGATGACGGAGTCGGGATTTTTTTCTTATGGTGTTAGTATTTCTCCAAGTTAGGATTTCTAACAACTTGATCCTAGAATTTTGGTCAAGTCACAATAAAAGACAATATCATAATAAAAATACATAATCACTGGAATAACACACAATAAAAGTACAATGTCTTTTAAAGTATAAAGAAAATGTTATGAACACCGACACTTTTGTGTGTATGACACATTTTCATTATTGTTTATGAACACCGACACTTTTGTGTGTATGACACATTTTCATTATTGTCATCAAATTATTAACTCTTGTCCCCTCCTCCCAATAGTATATAGAACAGTTCTTTTGATATTATAAATACCATGTATCTTGATAGATTTAAGGCATCAGTAAAAGTTCATATTCTTATATTTTCCTTATTCCATTGTTTTCTTGTTAACTCCAAGTCTCATATATTACTCTTATAAGCTTGTTATAGTTAGGGCTAATATTATAACACGTTATCAGCACGAGCCGCTTATATCCTAACCAAGAAAGGTAATAGACACAAAGGTATCTACATAAGCATCATAAACACTTCTTTAATTATGTACATTAGATATATATCTATGCATATACATATACTAACTAATATACTAAGTAATAGCAATAATGTGTATAAACATTGTTATTAAAATTTGATAACTATTTTAGAAGTTAGATTTATTTACACTAACAATTCTATTCTTATTATTGTGCATACTAATTATATATATTTTATAAAATAAACTGTATTTAATATCTTATTTATTATCTTACTTTAAAATAATTAATATTATATATTATATATATACACACACACAAACGGTAATGTTAACGTTATAAACGGTAATATAACCGTTGTAAAAGGTTATAAATTTTCACTATAAATAACCAATCATTAACCCCATTTCATTTACAACAAACATTCTTCTTATTAAATTTATCCAAGATAAAATTCTCAAAATGATTCACCCGGTTTTAATGTTGGTCGCTATAATGCTTATACTACTTCTCATTCTAATTTTTAATCTCCCATCTGAAGATTTCGGCATTTTCTTTTTCTTTAATATGTTTATAGCTCTACCAATGTATTGTATCTCATTGTTGATTGATATATATGGATTCTAATATTTATCTTATTATTTGCTCTATTATGTTTAGCAACAAAATGTCAAATATAGCAAAACTCGAATTCCCTGCACTCAACATTTCTGGAGAAAATTATATGTCTTGGACAGCAAATGTCAAAAGACATTTAAAATCTATGGATGTGTTAGACACAATCCAAGAACACAATGATTGCTCTGACCAGGATAAAGCAAGAGCTGATGTTTTCATCCATAAACATATTGATGAATTACTACAGCATGAGTATTTTAATTATGATAACCCATATATGATATGGGAAGATTTGAAAAGCAGATTCGGTCATCTAAAGGAAGTTTTACTTCCTACTTCTAGAGATGAATGGAACAGTCTTAGGTTCCAAGATTTTAAGAGGGTAAATGATTACACCTCTGCTTTATACCGAATTTGTTCAATGCTAGAATTTTGTGGGTATCCCGTAACAGAGGAAGAAAAGTTAGAGAAAACTTTCTCCACGTTTCATGCATCAAATATAAACTTGCAAACACATTATCGTTTGCAGAATTTTAAGAGATACTCTGATCTAAATGCATTACTCCTTGTAGCAGAGAAAAATAATGAATTATTGATGAAAAATCATCAATCTCGTCCCACGGATTCATTAGCAATACCAGAAGCACATGTTGCTCACAAAAGTTCTCATAAAAATTCTGATCATAAATGGGAACAAAGTCGAGGACGAGGCCGTGAACGTGGACGTGGTCATTTTGACAAAAGGCATTTTAATGATCGTAAGCATCCATTCAAATGGAACAATAACTCTTACGGTCGTGGTCGTGGCCGTGGCCGTGGTCGTGGTCGTAACCAGAGAGCCAATAATTATCATGTCCCACACAATACCAATTCCAACCACCAAAATAAATGGAATGAAGCTGGTAGGTCCGAAAACAATGGCACTTCATGTTTTAGATGTGGAAGTACAAACCACTGGGCAAAGGCTTGTCGCACAGCTCCACATCTGTGTGAACTGTACCAAGCCTCTCTAAAAGGAAAAGAGAAAGAAGTGAACCATGTTGATAACTTTAATAATATCAATGCTGAGCTGAGCGTTGAAGACTTTGGGGTAGAACTTTGAAACAAAGTTGCTTGACCACTATAATTAGATGCAGTTATTAAGTGTGTTCTCATTATCTTTAATTATGTAGTTCCTCTTTCATGTACTACTTGTGTTTCAATTAAATAAAGTTCTTATTAAAATATCATATGTCTTCGTTATACACTTATTTTTTTTCTTAATATTTTTCAAGATTTAAAATGAAAATCACCGGAGCACAAGATCAAACAAATGAAGAAGATATATGTATAGCGGATAGTGGAGCCACACATACTATACTTAGATCTAAAAAATATTTTTATAAACTGAAACCAACAAAAGGGATCATCAATACAATATCAGGTCCTACAAACTTGATAGAAGGAGTGAGAAAAGCTAATTTAGCATTACCAAATAGTACAAAGCTCAAAATAGAAAATGCTTTATTTTCCCCAAAATCAACAAGAAATTTGTTGAGTTTCAGAAACATCTATCATAATGGATATGATACTCAGTCTAGGACTGTTAGTAATGAAAAATATTTGCATATCATAAGCAAAGATCAAATATTGAAAAAATTGCCAATGCTCCATTCTGGTTTGCATTATACATATATAAATGTGCCTCAAGCACATATGGCAGTCAAAGAAAATTGTTGCGATTCTGGTATCATAAACTTATGGCATGACAGATTAGGCCATCCAGGATCCACAATGATGAAAAGGATCATTGAAAATACACATGGGCATCCACTGAAAGGTCAAAAGATCCACAAAATAGATAAAATGCCTCAATGTACATCTTGTTCTCTTGGAAAATTAATTACAAGGCCTTCGCCATTAAAAGTCGATAAAGAAACACCAATGTTTCTTGAAAGAATTCAAGGTGACATATGTGGACCAATTCATCCACCATGTGGACCATTTAGATACTTCATGGTCTTAATAGACGCATCCAGCAGATGGTCTAATATCTCTTTATTATCGACTCGTAATGTTGCTTTTGCAAAATTTATTGCTCAAATTATCAAATTACGTGCACAATTTCGGGATTATACCATTAAAAGAGTAAGGCTTGATAATGCGGGAGAATTTACATCACATGCTTTTGATGATTATTGCATGTCTGTGGGGATTGTTGTAGAACACCCTGTTGCTCATGTACACACACAAAATGGCTTAGCCGAGTCGTTGATCAAACGCCTACAGCTAATAGCTAGACCATTAATAATGAGGACAAAACTCCCTGTTTCTATTTGGGGTCATGCAATTATGCATGCTGGATCATTAATCCGCGTGAGACCAAGTGCAAATCATAAATACTCTCCCACACAACTTGTTTCTGGAAATGAGCCAAATATCTCTCATTTTAGAATTTTTGGTTGTGCTGTGTATGTTCCTATTGCACCACCACAACGCACAAAAATGGGTCCCCAAAGAAGGTTGAGAATATATGTTGGATATGAAACATCTTCCATCATAAGATACCTTGAACCTTTAACAGGTGATGTATTTACAGCACGTTTTGCTGATTGTCATTTTAACGAGACAATGTTCCCGACATTAGGGGGAGAAATGAAAAAGCAAGAAAGAGATATATCATGGTGTGTGCCATCATTGTTACACCTAGACCCAAGATCAAAACAAAGTGAGACAGAGGTTCAAAAAATAATACATCTACAAGAAATTGCAAATCAGTTACCTGATGCATTTACTGATATAAACAGGGTCACTAAATCTCATATACCAGCTGCTAATGCTCCAGCTCGAGTTGAAATTCCAAGCAAGCAAAACCATAATAATGCACCTCATGAATCTCAAAAACGTTTAAAACGTGGAAGGCCAATCGGTTCAAAGGATAAAAATCCTCGAAAAAGAAAGGGTTCTGAGAAGGATACTGACCCTAAGGAAGGAATGATTGACAAAACCTTCCCTCAGGAAAGAATAAATGATATAACATTTCCTCAGGAAGAAATAAATAATTCCAATAAAGAATTGTCAATAAACTATGGTAAATCACATATAATGTGGGATCGAGATGAAATGAAAAATATTGATGATATATTTTCTTATTCTGTGGCAAGTGATATTATGGAAGAAAATGATGACCCTGAACCAAAATCTGTAGATGATTGTAAAAATCGACAAGATTGGAACAAATGGAAAGATGCTATACAAGCTGAATTAAACTCACTAAACAATCGAAAGGTTTTTGGACCTATTGTCATTACACCAAAGTCAATGAAACCTGTAGGATATAAATGGGTTTTTGTGAGAAAACGAAATGAGAAAAATGAAGTTACAAGATATAAAGCAAGACTTGTAGCTCAAGGTTTTTCTCAGAGGCCAGGAATTGACTATGAAGAAACGTATTCTCCTGTCATGGATGCTATTACGTTTATATATTTAATCAGCTTAGCAGTCTCTAAAAATTTAGAGATGCGCCTTATGGATGTTGTCACAGCTTACTTGTATGGATCACTAGATAGTGACATCTATATGAAAATTCCCGAAGGATTTAAACTCCCCGATGCAGTAAGCTCAAAGCCTAAGGAAATGTATTCCATCAAATTACAAAGATCCTTGTATGGACTGAAACAATCTGGAAGGATGTGGTACAATCGTTGAGTGATTATTTGATAAGCAAAGGATACACAAATAATCTTATTTGTCCATGTGTCTTCATCAAGCAGACAACATCAGGATATGTGATCATAGCTGTGTATTTTGACGATCTAAATTTAATTGGGACACAAAAGGAAATTAATGAAGCAATTGCTCTTTTAAAGAAAGAATTCGAAATGAAAGATCTTGGAAAAACCAAATATTGTCTTGGTTTACAAATTGAGCATATGCATAATGGGATACTTGTGCATCAGTCAACTTATACTGAGAAACTCTTAAAACGTTTCAATATGGACAAAGCAAATCTTTTAAGCACACCGATGGTTGTTAGATCACTCAATGTTGACAATGATCCATTTCGTCCTTGCGAAGATAATGAAGAGATTCTTGGTCCCGAAGTACCATACCTCAGTGCAATTGAAGCACTTATGTATCTTACTAACTGTACAAGACCTGACATTTCTTTTGCAGTTAATTTATTGGCAAGATTCAGTTCATCTCCTACTAAAAGACATTGGAATGGCATTAAACATATTTTTCGGTATTTAAAAGGAACTGTTGATTTAGGTTTATTTTATCCTAACGATTCAAAAGAAGGGTTAGTTGGTTATACAGATGCAGGTTATTTATCTGATCCCCATAAAGCAAAATCTCAAACTGGATACGTATTTAAGAATGGAGGAACTGCGATTTCATGGCGTTCTCAGAAACAAACACTCATTGCAACATCTTCAAATCATGCTGAAGTCATTGCATTGCATGAAACTTCAAGAGAATGTGTATGGTTAAGATCTATGTCACGACACATATTGATTTCTTGTGGACTAGAGAAAGATCGAATTCCAACTCCTATCTATGAAGATAATGCAGCTTGTGTCTCGCAAATGAAGGAAGGATATATCAAAAGTGACAGAACAAAGCATATACCACCAAGATACTTTGAGTATACTCGAGACCTTATTAAAGACAATCAGGTTGAAATGAGATATGTCCAGTCCAGCAACAACTCAGCTGATCTTTTCACAAAAGCACTTCCCACAACAACATTCAGGAAACATGTTCATGATATTGGCATGCGCCATGTACGAACAATGTAACGACCTGCAATTTGAGGGGGAGCTATATACTGCACTCTTTTTCCCTTAGCTAAAGTTTTTTCCCATTGGGTTTTCCTTTAGCAAGGTTTTTAATGAGGCAGTACTTCAAGACCCCGAAGTTTTGAAAAGGTGTCATCCAAGGGGGAGTGTTATGAACACCGACACTTTTGTGTGTATGACACATTTTCATTATTGTTTATGAACACCGACACTTTTGTGTGTATGACACATTTTCATTATTGTCACCAAATTATTAACTCTTGTCCCCTCCTCCCAATAGTATATAGAACAGTTCTTTTGATATTATAAATACCATATATCTTGATAGATTTAAGGCATCAGTAAAAGTTCATATTCTTATATTTTCCTTATTCCGTTGTTTTCTTGTTAACTCCAAGTCTCATATATTACTCTTATAAGCTTATTATAGTTAGGACTAATATTATAACAGAAAATGCATTTTATAATTGTTTCATATGGGTTTTATGTTTTGAAAACAATATATTACATCAACAATAACAACTTTTGTAAAGTTTGTTGATTTTCTTTTCAAAAATCGTTCCATAAACCTTAAAGTTCTGTTTTTTCAAGAAAGAAAACTATAATTAATAGGCTAACAAATAAACTAACTAAAATTTCAAGTTTCACTAAACAAAACCATTTAATTTAATCAAGTTACATACAAATTTCACATCAACAAACATAATTTCACCATCATATTTCACAAAAAAATACATATAATTTCAAATTTCATGTTTGAAGAACAACTAACCCACTTCAATCGTTGTTGGTTAGTCTAATCTAGCGGGCACAGGCCACACAAATTAGAAAGACAAAAACAAATTAGGTTCTTATTTTTTTTTAAATTATTATTTAGAACTTACTTTACATAGTTGGGGAACTGGTTACATGAGAAATAACAAAATGACTGAATTTAGTTGAATAGTTAGGGGAATTTTGAACGTTACATTATTTAAATAGTTATAACTTGTATATGTAGATAAATATTTCATAATTAGCAAGATAATAAATTTGATAAAAATATATATATATAATTAAATATTACAGTGTTGAATATACCGTCTGAATTTAAAAATAAAGGGAAGATTTTGACCTTTTAAAATTTATAATCTAACGTTTTCTAAGTTATCAAGTTTTTTACAAATTTTACATGGTTATAAAGGTTTACAAAATTTATAAACCATTAAAGTAAAATACATTTTAAACATATCAAGAAAAAAAAGTTTAAAAGCATACTATTTTTAAAGAAAATGGAAAATCGCAATTCAAACACCCTACACAAGATTTTAAAACTATACTATTTTTAATTTGAGTATAATGTTGTTATACTTATTTTTTTAAATTGAATTTTTCTAAAGAGAATCGGTGTAATGTACATATAACATGATTGCATAATCATTGCCGGTGCGTCTAACCTTATCTACGTGTTACATGTCGCATCCTAATTGCTTCACATCATTTATACGAAAAGTCTCTTTGAAAATTAACCCACCCCTACGTGTATATAATTATTTTGATAATTTAGAAGTGCACAAGTCTACAACCAATACCCACTAGTCTCTCACTAGTCTCATGGCTGAGAAATGTTTGATGTTTGGAAGAGACCATCTCAATTCTCAACCATAAGTTCAACAATCCACAAGCTTCTTTTATTCTACATATCTTCTTATTCTTCTTATTTAATAGTGTCACCTTTAAAAAGTGTCACAAGTCTGTTTTCTGAACTACAAACACTCTCCCCTCAACTCTCTCTCACCATAAATTCAAAGTAACCATTTATTTCTTGTCTTCATTTTCATGCTTCACTTTCTTTAACTCTAAATTCATATTTCTGTTTCGCTCTTGCTCCTCGTGTATGCGTGTTTGTTATCGTTTTCGTTTTCTATTGAATGAGTATATATGTAAATATAAATATAAAGTGTGAAGTGATCTATGTAAAACACTTTATAAACATAAAAAACATAGGAGTATGATGTTTCATGTTCTCTAATCCTGTTTGCTTGTAGGATTATTGCAGGGAATTAGGAACTCATCAACAGAAGAAACTTTTGTTTGGATATTAATTGACGATTTTGCCCTCCAATCAAGGAGTCATGTCTCAGAAAGATGATGGACATCCATGTGGGATCTCCATTTTCTTTAAAGATGCTAGGTACTCTTCCATTTACCATAAATAAATTTTAATATAGGATTACATTTTTTTAATGTTTTATTTATTGATCTATACATAGTAATTTTTTTTTTGTTTTACTAATATTCATATCAAAAGAAATATTGTTTAGAAATGAAAGGAAAACAGACAAAGGACATTTTTTGAAATAATAAACTTTCAAATTTCATGACTCAAAAGTTTATGTGAAGAACTCAATTTCTTAAAACATTAACATCATTAATTAATCATCAAGGCATCTTTTAAAGTCTTACAAGGCCATACATATTCAAAACGTTTGGTATTTATAAAACACAACGTTTTCTACCTTATTAATATTTAAATAATAAAAAATTAGATACAAAAAGTACACACTGAAATATAAAAGTATGAATTAACTTTATTATTATTTTCATATAGACTCCGAAAACCTTTATATACAAAAAAAAAGAAAGGAAAAAAAACTAAATATTATACTAGAAGAATGGGATCCATTACATGACACGCAATGTATCTCATTATTCTGTTTCACTTGTTAAAAAGAATCTCATGTAGTTGGATCCTCAAGAACAACCAAAAGAATTCTTAGAATTGGAATTAGATTCCGACTTAACATCTCTCATATCAAGTATCTTTTATGAATAAGGGTCTTACACCATCTAACACTAGATTGACAAATTCAGAGCATATGTATTCAATGTTTTTCATTTTTAGGATGGGAAGGCCGGGCAAACTCTCTATTACTCCAAAGGACAGAGAGTTTACTCTCACTGAGACCCTTGACTTAAAAACATTTAAAAGAAAAACATATACATGATTGTATTTTAGAGAACATAAAATGTGCCCAAGATAATTAAAACAAAGCACAAACCCAACTGAAGTGCTAATAGTTTGAAGGGGTGAGTAAACGATAGTAGCAACAAATAAAAAGGCAAATAAGCTAGAAAAAGTAGCAGTAGCTCTCTTACATTATACACTCTCCTAAAAAAGTCGATAAACCAAGACAACACTAAGTAATTAAGGAGTTGTTTAGTAGCATCTTAATAATTCAATTAATATACCATCTCTGAGTTAGTTAGCATCGAAGTATGTTTGGTTCACTAAAAGGCTATGAATCATTCATAGAGTCTCTTACCCGATCATACTTATAAACATTCTAAATGGAGTCTATGAATCGATCAATCCTCTTAATGGCTCAGGTGGTGGGTTCTAAACAACCCATAAGGCACGACTTAGATTAGACAAAAAAGTATGGGACAAGCTAAGACCCAAGACAAATCTATTAATGGATCCATAAGCTCTCCTAAAAGTCCATAACCTTAATATGACGTCTCAAATAAGTCAAATTCCTGATCATGTCCTCGAAGATATGCAAGTCTAACAAATCATGCCCGCTCATCCCATGTCAGTTTGGGTTTGCCCTCGCTTCTTCTCTAGTCCATTGTTAGGGTTTCAACAATTCTTATAAAGTTGTCATGTGACTTCTCACACATATCTAAACCATCTCAATTTCCCCTCCTTTATGTTACCCAATATGCATGTAATTCCAAATTCTCCCCCAAAAAATCATTTTTTATCCGGTCCATTCTTGTGTGTGTGCTACACATCCACTGCAACATCTTTGTCCCTTCTACCTCCACTTTCGCACATGTGTTTTCTTGACGGCCCAACAATCTTTTCACATCACACTAGCTACTTCTAAAATCACAACACATCTACCTCCAACTTTCACGCTTATGTCTTTTTGGTCCTATATCTTCACCTTAACCGAATATGAAAACAAAGACTCCAACCAATTGTCACACCAAGATCATGGGATGTGATCTTCACACCCATAGAAACGTTTTCTTACTTTCTACATCATTACACTCTCTTCACGCACATATTTTTTTAACCATTGATGGGTTCCTCACTTATTTTTCTGGTTCAGACTATATGTAGAACTATATTGTTAATTCCTTAGTTTTATACAGCCGAAACTACAACTTATAGCTTGAGACAGGTAATCGTGATCTTTAAAGTGATTTCGCCCACTCTGCTTAATAAACTGATGTGCTTAGGCTTTGCGGCGAATTGCTTTGTAAGATGCAACGAATGGGTTAGTATACCATACGGACATTGTATGGGGATGATAAGCCGATAAATATATTGAAATTTCAATAACGTATTAATCATCTCTAGTACCACACATAATCGTCTATTTATCAGGCGTGTAATAAAAAAGGTTTTTGTGATCACCAAAATGCAAACTTACTTTATAAAACTTTTATTAAAACTTATTTCGCAAACATAATCAAATGACAAATAATATCATTAAAACTCTTCTTTATGCAAGAGTGGAATTGCAGGTTAGCATTGAAAATGGATGATCTTGGTATGGAGATAGCAAAAATAGCATTACCAGCAGCACTTGCCTTGACAGCTGATCCGATCGCGTCTCTTGTTGACACAGCCTTCATCGGTCAAATTGGTAAATTCGCATTAAAATAAATTAGCATTTATTTGTTTTTTTACTTAGATGAGGTACCTTTTTTCATGTGTGTAACAAAAATATAAATGTATGTTATTCAGGTGCAATCGAACTTGCAGCTGTAGGAGTTTCCATAGCGGTATTCAACCAAGTATCAAGAATCGCAATATTTCCCCTAGTAAGCATTACAACCTCTTTTGTGGCCGAGGAGGATGCGGTTTCAAACTCGAATCATGAAAACTTGGAAATGCATGAACACACCGAAAACAAAATGTTGCTTCAACATGAACAAACAAGTAATGTGTTACAAACACTCATTCCTTTATGGCATCTATTTTTTTTCTCATGAAAATCTTTGTCTCAAAACATGTACTCATGTTTTTGTTATGTTTAGTGACCAAGTCACCCGATTCAGAGTCACTTGTCACAAGCTATAAGAAGAAGCGGATACCATCCGCTTCCGCTGCTCTGATCATTGGGAGTGTTATGGGACTCTTGCAAGCTGCATTTTTAATTATTGGAGCAAAACCCGTGTTGGGTTTTATGGGGATCAAATCCGTAAGTACTAGAATCGATGTTCATTTTTTGAATAATACGCATTTGTATGTATTTTACAACTTATTGTTACATACATAGGATTCTCCCATGTTGCATCCCGCGCAACAATACTTAAAGTTAAGGTCGCTTGGAGCTCCAGCCGTTCTACTTTCATTGGCGATGCAAGGAGTCTTTCGTGGTTTTAAAGACACAAAAACTCCTTTGTATGCCACTGGTAAGTAAAATGACCATAGTATCCTTTTTCGGTTTTACATTAATTTTCTGTGTAATAACTCTTAACTTTAGTGACAGGAGATGTGATAAATATTATTTTAGACCCAATATTTATGTTTGTATTTGGTCTTGGGGTTAGTGGTGCAGCCATTGCTCACGTTATATCTCAGTAAGTTGCCTCTAAAGATATTTTTTTACTAGTTCAAGAGATTCATTCAGTTTATTATTTTTTAGGTACTTGATCTCGGTAATACTATTTTGGAGATTACTAGAAAAGATCGAGCTCGTACCACCTACTTCTAAACATCTTCAATTTGGTCGATTTCTCAAAAACGGTGAGTCATGAATTACTCGAAAATGAAGCTAGTCCGTACATGATTCTCAAAATCAACTCTTTGTTTCACATGTTTTTGACTTTTGTGTTAACTTTTCAACAGGTTTTCTATTGTTAATGAGAGTTATGGCTGTAACATTTTGTGTAACATTGTCTGCATCACTGGCTGCAAGACAAGGGTCGACCACAATGGCCGCATTTCAAGTTTGCTTGCAAGTTTGGTTAGCAACATCACTTTTAGCCGACGGGTTGGCTGTTGCTGGTCAGGTATTCAACTTAACCCTAGACACGAAATATAACCCGAACCTGATTAGTTATAGAAACTTTTATAGGTTTGGGACCGGTATGAGATTAGGCAATACTGCCTTGTTACCCAAACTAGTTCACCTGAAAGTATTAATTTTATATTATCTTAAAAAATCTAGTAAATAGCATGTTGAAATTGTTAGAATTTGAGATTATTAAAATTATAGGATTGTTAGAATGTAGTAAATGGATTTCGATATTAAGTCAGTACGTTTTGGGATGAGTTTAAGACTGGGTTTTGGGTAATGAGCATTCTAACATGTAATTATTAACAACATAAGATCATAAACGGATATACCTGATAATCGTGTGTATGCATGTAAACTTGATGGGTATGGGGCATGGTTTTATAATCGGTTAAGAAACTAGGTACGCTACCCCCATAACCTCATTCTCTTATGTTCTAACACTTTATAAACGATTAAAGGCTATACTTGCAAGTGCGTTTGCAAGAACCGATTATGAGAAGGTCACAGCAACTGCTTCAAGAGTATTGCAGGTATGGTTGAGGACCGTGTTTTGCGTTGTATATCGTGAAAATTTCAAACTAATTGCATCAACCGGCAATGCAGCTAGGTGTGGTTCTTGGGGTTGTATTGGCTGTTTTCTTAGGGGTCGGGTTACACTTCGGGGCAAGATTGTTTACAAAAGATGTTGGTGTCCTCCATCTTATTAGCATCGGCATACCGGTATTCATAGCACAATAAAAACCTTCTTTCTACTAATTACAAGCTAACTCTTTTAACAGTTCAATTCTACTCTTATCAGTTTGTAGCTGCAACTCAACCAATCAATGCACTTGCCTTTGTTTTTGACGGTGTGAACTTTGGAGCATCTGATTTTGCATATGCTGCATATTCTATGGTAAACTCATTGTCGCACTTGGGGTAATAGCTGGTTGTCAAAAATGGTTTAAACGGGCCATAAACGGGTGGGCAGGTTGACCTTATAAATTTTATCTTCATTTTGATGTTATGCTGGTCAACCTGTGAGCATTTTCAATAAAATGGATAGCAAGTCAACTCAAATTCAATTTTTTATTAAACAAGTTAAATAGGTCAAACCGAACACGTTCTCTCACTAAACTCTGACAACCCAACCTGATTATTTATGTTTTACCGTTCAACTAAACAGGTCAACCCGAACAAGAGTACATGACCTCTATTAAACTATGACAACCCAAAACCTGATAATCGTATTTCATGTTTTCTCAGGAATTATCAACTTTAGTCACAACTATCGTTTCTATCTATTTCCATTTTCACACCAGAGAAAGGAAAATGTTTTAAATAAGCACTAACAATGACTGTTATGAAATTTGGTTGTTAGGTTTTGGTTGCTATGATTAGCATTCTATCGCTATTCATCGCCTCAAGCCATGGATTCATCGGACTGTGGGTTGCTCTTACTTTTTACATGAGTTTGAGAGCGCTTGCAGGATTTTGGAGGTAATTATTCTTGTCACAAAATCATTAACCAACCCACGAGTTATCGGCTGATGTTATTACTCCTTTTGTGTCATCATTGTATTCTTGCAGGATAGGGACAAGAACCGGACCATGGTGCTTTCTAAAGGGTACATCATAGATTTGCTAGAAATATTTCGTAGTATTATCATCCCCTAAACACGTTTGGGCAACTTATACTGTATACTAGTTCGTGTTCCTTGGTTCTTGGAGCCGTTTTTAGCTTCTTTTTATAATGTCTTTGGTTAAGACAATATATAACAATATTTGAAACTTATGCAAGTGTATTTATGTTACATGTGCAAATCACACACATTAATGCTCTACAAATTTCATGTAAAAAGACCAAAAAAGAAGCAACAAGAGGCATAAAAACTCTATTAATGTTTCCATGTTTAGATACAAATGGGCATCATGCATTGTATACCATCTTAACCTACACAATTCTTACAAAGGCACAAACGTATTTGCAAGACCGAAAGAATTAATCAAAAATGCTACTAACCTCACATTTGAAGTCAAATTTTTCCCAGATTTTCGTGATTAAATTGCGGTGGTAAGTAATAAACCGGTACCTCTAGTTTACCACTTTACCACAAGCCAATAAACTTCCACCAGACACCACCAACTCCAAGCCAAATAATAATATTAACCACAGAAATGAGGAACCCATAGCCCCACCATTTGGCAAGAGGGACATAGTTAGCTCCATAGAACACTGGGGCCGACCCGATTCCATAATGGGTCAAACCACCCATGAGGTTGGACAGGAAGGCTAGAACCATGGCTCCAAACAATGGCGGTGTGCCAAGGGCACTAGCAACCGACAAGAAGGCGGTAAACATGGCACCAATGTGAGCAGCTCCACTTGCGAAAAAGTAATGTGAATAGAAGTATAACAGTACAAGAATCCCGAAAGACGCTTGCCATTGCAGACCTAACCCGCCAACAAACTGCACATAAAAATCACATCTTTATAACTTTATCATATTCTAAAAACATATATGATGTAAACTGTAAAGAATAACATACTTTGACCACTGTTTGACTGAACCACGAGATGAGACCGTATTTGTTAAGGTATCCCGCCATTGCAATGAGCGCTGCAAACCATGTAAGTGTATCCCACGCAACCGATTCAGCTAAGCATTCTTTCCATGTTACAACACCGGTTATTAGCAGCACCGATAGTCCAAGAATCGCAGCTGTAACCGCGTCAACGTTAAGCGCCCCTCCAAATACCCACAAACCGACCTAATCCAACGATCAAAACAACAATGTGTCATAAATTATTAAACCTATAACAAACGGTTCGTTCATCACATTCATCGTATTCATCATACCGTTAGAAGCAAAGTTCCCGCCATGATAATCTCATTCTTCGTCATGGGCCCCATCTTCTCCAGCTTCTCTTTCGCAAGCTTAGGCGCATCAGGGCTACTCTTAACCGACGGCGGATAAATCAAATACAAAATAAGCAGAACAACAACCAACGAAACAATCCCAGGCACAACCGCAGCCACAGCCCAATCAGTCCACCCAATACTCTGCTTAATCGTATTAAAAGTCAAATTCGCACTCAACGGGTTGACAGCCATGGCAGTCAAGAACATGACGTCTGGAAACACGTCAACATCAACCACGCCCCTAACTTACGTTCCGTCCCATCACCTACATTACTCCCACACGCCACACACAAAGACTTAACCAATGGCAAAAAAATCCCCCCGGCCCGGGCCGAAACCGAGGGGATCGCGGGTGCTAACAACGCCTCGCTAAACACTAAACTATATCCTAACCCTAAAGACGAGCTACCGAACAGTTTCACAAACTGGTAAGCAATTCTATTACCTAGTCCAGTTTTAATAAACCCTCTTGCGAAAAAGAATGCGAGGGCGATTAACCACGGAATCGTGTCACCGAAAGCCGAAAACGCGGAAGCGAAGGTTAGGGTTTTGGTGAGGACACAGGCGCCTAAGCCCATTAACGCTACGGCACCTAAAGGTAAAGGCTGTGTAATGATTCCAACAATGGTTGCAAGGAATATGGATAATAATTGCCAGGCGTTTTTATTAACTCCGGTGGGTGTTGGAATAAACCATATTATTACTCCGGTGGCGATTGAAGCGAGTAATGGGGTTATTGCAGCGCCTTGAAATGTTGCCGGAGGTGGGTCGGAAGTGGGTTTGGCCGGAATTGCTCCGGCGGATGATTTGACGGTGAAATTGTGTGGTCGAGTGGTGGTGTGTGATCGGAGGTGGTGTGGGCCGTTGGATTTGTGGAGAGTTAACGGTGTGGATGGGTTGGTTATGAGACGTGGTGGTGGACGGAAGGTTAACGGTAAGTTGACGGAGTGTGTGAGAGTTAACGACGCCATCGTTTTACGGTTAACGGTGGCGGTTCACGGCGGAATCAGTGATCAGTTTTGTGTGTGGTGAGAGTAACGGGACGGTGGGAAATTTAAGTGAATCAAAGATTGAATATTAGCCACTGGATTTGGGTTTTGGATCCAACGGCTGATAATGCAACATCAGTTGATGGTCCACTATCACAACCCAAACCAACCCAACCATTTATTAAAAAAATATTTTCTCTCTCTTTCACCTATACAACCCAACCCAATATACTATTTTACTCACTATCATAACCTAACCTAAACCAATATTTTATTAAATAAAAATGCTTCATTTTTTATAAACTTTATAGCAAAATGTTCAGTATTTTTTTATAAATAAAACTGTGTTTTTACATTTTTTTAAAAAAAGGTTAAAAGTTGTAATTTTTATGAAAAAAACCAAGTTAGATATAAAAGTTTGGTTGCAAACTTGGGTTGCTGGAACAACCAAGGTTGCAACCGGTTGTGGACAAAAAAGAATTTCCAATTTTTTACTTTTTTTTGTCATTTTGTGCCTCCTTACAACCGGTTGTGATAAATGGTCACCGTAGTAAAAACAGTTTTTGAGTTTGCCCATGTCGTTCAGATTTTCAATCTGTGTACTTAAATTTTTTTTTCCAAAGATTAACGAATAAAGTCTGGTTATCTAGGGGTAAACTAATGGAAAAAGGCGACATTATACGCTCGCAATTGCAAACAATGATGGGAAACCCAAGCCCATCATCTTCATTTTTGGATAAACCCGTCGCCCGAAGGCTCACTGGCATAAAACCCGGTTGGAATTGGATTCGAACTTTAATAACTTGGATCTCAAGCTTAAAATCTTCACTTACCCTTTAATGTTAGTTGAGTTAAAGCTCATTGACACGTTTTGTACTTAACTAGAGAGTCAATCACATCTTTCCTTTAATTTAAATTTTTATTTGTTTAATTGTTTGAAAAGTTATTTAAATCTAAGTTTTATTATTATCCTTTTTAACATTTCAGCTGATTCGATTTACCTAGCTACCTACAACCTGTAATCGATAAACCGTAAGCCAGTTGGTTCAGTCTATCAGTGGGTCAAATCGACTTATTTAACTCAATTCAAATAGTTTTGATGATTTTTGAAGATCCCTATTAGTTTATTGTCTTAAGACTTCAAGTAACTCTTAAATCTCTCAAAAAACTGTCGTAGACACAACTTAAGTCCATCTCTCTAGATGTCTATTTGCTCGATTAAATTTTCATATTGTGGCGACAAAATTTAATTATTGTTGATGGTTTTACAATCTTGCATTGTTTCCGACAAAATTTGAAGTTAGGGCCCAAGAATCTAAATCAACCATGCTCCTTTTGTCATGTTACTTGAAAGAATAGGTATGCATATAAACCACATAACATGCAACCCTTGTTGCTTGCTATTTGTCTTGTTATTTTATTCATCATTTCACTCAGCCTCTCTTGTGTTATCTAAAAGAAATCCTTATTATATGATAGATACACATATATGTGTATGCATATGCTTGTCACTTATGTTACTCTTTTTTGAAATAAATTTAGAACATACTGAGTTGATGTTACGGTACCTTGAATTTCTCGCTTTATCGATTTATCTGGCGTGCATTATAGACTGATATTGTGCCATATGTTGTCTTTTACGTTGTAAATCTTTGTTACAAGTTAATCGGAATGGGACACGACCATTCTTGCATCATGGTTAGAAGATTGCATGTTGGTGTGTACATTGGCGAAGCTTCATTGAGGCTCAGGGTGGCCCCGGCCCCCTTGTTTTTTTGCGCAGTAGTGTAAATTTATCTGTTTTCGGCCGAAAATTTTTATACGTAGTGTAAGTTTAGCCTTTTACGGCCGAAAATTTGAGGCCGGCCCCCCTCGTTTGTGAAATTTTGTACACATTTTGAGCTCGGCCCCTTTGGTGCATCAGTCCAAGCTTCATCATTGGGTGTGTATCTGTGATGCTCAAGGCATATGAAGAGATGAGGGTATCATACGGTGGTGGTCGGCTGGTGTGAACCAATTAACAGATTGCCATAATGCCATTCATTTGTAAAAGACATAAAAGTATGAAACACAAATATAATACATAGCAATTTAATGCATAGAAAACTTTAAAAAATGTCTTAAATTCTGAAAATTTGTGACATCAAAATAAAGTTTTAATGTACAATACATATGATACAAACTATATTTTAAGTTATATATGATTTTAGACACTTTGAAATTTGTTGTAAAAATATATTAATTTAAAGTTGAGAAATCTACAATTTGCCTCCCTGGTTTATATCATCGCTGGATAGGTAAACCATTGAAAAAGATTTTGCGAACTCTGGACCACTATGTTTCTCCGGCGGGTTCTTCTGACTCCTGCCGTCAGTTGACCCGTCGTTGACTGTTAATTTAGAAGGGTAATTTCGACATTGCACTATTTATCTCCCTGATTCAATAAAACCCCCGAATTAGGGCATATTTCTCTATAATCCCAAATATCGGCCAACGTTCGAACATTGAACCCTTAATTTTTCCGATCACCGTTAACATCGCACTTCACATCTGCACACATTGCAATGCCGACCTCGTATTCTATTAGGCCGGACAGTGAGTATTGTGACCCGTACGACCTATATGGTAAGGTCTTACTGTTTGCTCAAACTTTTTGTTTATTTTCTTGTATGTTGTTAACGAGTTGAATGAACGGTTGTTATAGGTGAAAATTATTCACATGCGTTCACCATAAAACTTTTCCACAAGGGTATTTCTCTACCGAGGGGCAGCGAAGATACGAAGGGGGAAGATCACTTATGTCGATGAAGTTCAAGTTTCTGAATTTTGTAAAAGTTTGTTGGTTGGAATACTCTGTAAGTTACAATATGGTTGTGGTACAGCTTGTTGTTTTCATTACAAACATCCGCGTGTCAGTTTGGATTTGGGTTAAAGCCATTGATTGAAGATTATCATTTTCAAGATGTTTGTGATATGGTTAGAGGTAGTGATGGTATAGGTAGTCACATTGTTGAGATTTTTGTAGTACATGGCAGGACTAGTGGTGATGAAATTGTGGTATATAATTCTGGATTTGTACCTGGCTTTGAAAGTGTCCATGAAGTGGGTGGTGAAAGTGTTCATGAAGAGAGTGGTGTGTTGGTGCATTTTGTGACCGTCGCTATGCAATTCTGACCAGCGGAACGCCACAGGCGAAGTTATCACAACTTCGCCTTAGGCGAAGTTAGAACAACTTCGCCAACGGCGAAGTTGTAACAACTTCTGCCTTAGGCGAAGTTATCACAACTTCGCCAACGGCGAAGTTAGCACAACTTCGCCTACTGAAGCCCAGGCCCGTGAATGTTTGTCTATATATAGTTGTGTCTTGTTTAGTTTTAGGAATCAAGAAATCGGTGTGTGTTTGAGCAGCTTGTTTATTGAGAGAGAGTAAGAGACTAGTGTCGTGTGAGACGACCCGAGGTAGAGCTCACCTCGGGTCAGTCGTGTTTTCTGTTTATGTTACGGTATGTAACGTGTTTTATTATTATATGAATCTGCAGATTTGATTATCCATTCTTGTATTTGTTTGTGTATTTGATCGTGTACGTGTTTGTGTTCTTCGTCTATACACCTATAAACGAGTCTAGGAGGATTCCGCACTCCTAGACCTCGTGCGGATCTCGTATCGATCGGCGACGCCCCGGGGGGACCTACATGTGGTATCAGAGCCTTAGGCTCTTACGCTATGGTTCGAGATCTGCGTTTTGGTGTTTCTGGCACGTTTCTGTGCGTTTCTGGCCGAACAGTTCTTCAGGCGAAGTTATTGTTCATCAGGCGAAGTTGCCGTCACTGTTCGTAGGGTTTCAGCGAAGATATAAGGTCTGGCGAAGTTATGAACAGTAGAAGTTGACTTTAGGCGAAGTTGACTTCTCGGCGAAGTTATAGCCAGGCGAAGTTATGAACAGGCGAAGTTATGAACAGGCCAGGCGAAGTTATGGCCAGGCGAAGTTATGGCCAGGCGAAGTTAGCAGCCAGGCGAAGTTATGGCCAGGTGAAGTTAGCAGCCAGGTGAAGTTAAAAAAAAAAAAAAAAAAAAAAAAAAAAAAAAATTGTTTGGAGTTTTCGTCTGTATGGCCAGGTGTACACGATTATTGTGAGACCGAAGATGTTGTTCCATCAACGAGTGATCTTGTTATCTTTTGGTTTTACGTGTGAACAAATACGTGTCAACTCTGATTTGGAGTTGAGGTTGTGAATGGGTTATTGTTTGTAACTGGATATTGACACATATTCGGGTGTTTGTGGGAAAGGAAATTGTTGTTGTTCGTGGTGACCAACCGAAGAAAGTCAAATTGAACTGAAGGTTTTTCGTCATTACTGGATTGCGGTCAGAGCATATTTTTTATGTTATTTTCAAGGCGTTCGAGAATTGGATCCTGAAACGTGATGCTTATTTATTAGAGTGAAGATTCTGGAACAAGTTGGATTTAACCGGGAATTAAAGTGTTTATGTTCCTGATCGTTATCCCTGGTGATTGAAGATGCTTCAGATTTTTTAATGGTCGTGTGTTAGATTCTGTCAGGGTGGTTTTGTGATGAAATTGATCACTTGATGTTGAGTAGTTGAAGATTAATCCTTATCGTATGCCGACGAGTTGGTGAAGTTGTGGAGGAAGCCCAACTTCATGTGTTGGTGAAGTCAGATGG
The DNA here is from genome assembly GCF_021521415.1 of Bidens hawaiensis. Classification (NCBI taxonomy): domain Eukaryota; kingdom Viridiplantae; phylum Streptophyta; class Magnoliopsida; order Asterales; family Asteraceae; genus Bidens; species Bidens hawaiensis. The sequence goes on from NW_027505130.1 coordinate 182,491, forward strand.
ACTCACGTGATTGGTTGAGATGATCTATTGGCACGAGGATGCATGCATTACAAAGACCTCAATCGTTATAGTCGGAGAAGCTTACACTGAAGGGGAGATCTGATATGGAAGACGCTGGGTGATTGGTAGATTTGTGAAGCTACAGGACAGTTTCAGACACGGCTGGTTGACTGCAAACAGAAGATCATCAGTTAAGAGGGAGTCTGTTGGTGCATGTTTTGTAACAGATGATCTTTCGTGTTTGTTAGAATTGAGAGCAACGGTCAAAGGGGAGACTGTTGGTGCATTTTGTGACCGTCGCTATGCAATTCTGACCAGCGGAACGCCACAGGCGAAGTTATCACAACTTCGCCTTAGGCGAAGTTAGAACAACTTCGCCAACGGCGAAGTTGTAACAACTTCTGCCTTAGGCGAAGTTATCACAACTTCGCCAACGGCGAAGTTAGCACAACTTCGCCTACTGAAGCCCAGGCCCGTGAATGTTTGTCTATATATAGTTGTGTCTTGTTTAGTTTTAGGAATCAAGAAATCGGTGTGTGTTTGAGCAGCTTGTTTATTGAGAGAGAGTAAGAGACTAGTGTCGTGTGAGACGACCCGAGGTAGAGCTCACCTCGGGTCAGTCGTGTTTTCTGTTTATGTTACGGTATGTAACGTGTTTTATTATTATATGAATCTGCAGATTTGATTATCCATTCTTGTATTTGTTTGTGTATTTGATCGTGTACGTGTTTGTGTTCTTCGTCTATACACCTATAAACGAGTCTAGGAGGATTCCGCACTCCTAGACCTCGTGCGGATCTCGTATCGATCGGCGACGCCCCGGGGGGACCTACATGGTGAAAATAGTTCTAGTGAGGAAGATGATGATAGTTATGATAGTGACCGATCAGATGAAAATGATCCTGAGTATACGGCTGCCTTTCAAACACCCTTGGAGGATGTAGAAGTTGACATGAGATTGTATAAAGCTATTGTAGATTTTCGATGTATATAAAAATATACATCTTTTTAGCATCAAATAATCTCTAAAAACTGCAACTTCTATCGTAAAATATAGTTAAAATAACTACTTATCATGTTAAAATGTATTTTCAGGTAAATCCAAGCCTCAAACGAAGAAACGAATGAAAAATCAAAGAAAACCCAAAGAAAACAACAAAACATGGGGCTGTGCTTCATGAAACATGGGGCTGTGCTTTTTGAAACACGGGGCTGTGCTTTCAGGAAACACGGGGCCGTGCTTTTGGAAGCACGAGGTCGTGCTTACCTTCCAGAAATGACAAAAATAATTAGCACATGTCACTAAAAAGCACAGGGTCGTGCCTCTCAACCACGGGGTCGTGGCCACGTCACCGAAAAGACAAAACAAATTTGGCACATGTCTTAAAAAATGCACGGGGGCGTGCTCATCATCACCATCAACCATCATCATCATCCATCATCATCATCATCATTAAGAAGGAAGATTCATCTACATTTGGTTAGATTGTTCCAAGTTTAATCATGTATTTGTTATTATCATTCATCTTAATGTTTATCATCATGCTCATTATGAGCTAAACTCCTTTTACCATCTAAAATCTATGAAGAAGCTTTGTTTTACTTGATAATTATATAAAATATGTGGTGTAGTCTAGTAAACTACATGGTTATATTACAATTATCTTTTGATGAGAAATGTTTCACCATCTTAAATCACTAATTCAAAGTTGGTGGTTGTCAATTCCTTTGGCAATCGTTCATGATCGATTCATGTTCTTGAAAGATAGAAATACTTTGATACATTATCGAAACATGGATCCTTATATTGTACTTAGAAATGATGAGATATAAGTTATGATGTATTTTTCTAAACCTTGGTAATCCGAAAATGGCTTTGCTTAGGATATCAAATTAGTTAAAGAAATCATATGTTACTGGAATGTGTAATTATAACCTATATAAATCAACCAATGGGAGGTTGTGTGACTAAACTACAACCACCCGAAGTTGTTAGAATTGGTATTTGAGAAATCGAAGTCAATCCTAATCTTTCTACTTTACGAAACTACTTGCCAACTTAAATTGACATCAATGAGATGGCATGACATTAGGAAAGGGTGGACTTTAAAATACGCATGCTATCTCCTTAGTGCCAAAGATGCTCACTTAAGGTTTAAGGAGCCATCTATCATATATTATTATGACAAGTTTACCACATGTTCAAATATTATTTATCAATGCTAAAATGAAGTGGATTCTTGATCTTAGATGGTAACCTTCGCATAATAGAACAACTCGTTTAGAATCTCTTTTCTTGGTCACCTATATATTATATATATAAGTATTTATATTTTATAAGAAGTTTGAAGAAAATTAACCCCAAAATGATTAAAACCTCCGATTAAAGTAAAACAACGATTTATTATTAGAAAACATTTGTGTCCATGGATAGATACTTGGTTATTACCAATACTATTCTACATATACGATAGGTACACTTGCCTATTTTGTGTGTGTTTAGTCTTTGTAGAAATCAGTTTTATAAATTTAAAACACGATCTTGTGCAAAAGCAACTCATTCCATCTTTTTATATTTTATACCACACGCACGCACACATCAAAGTTTTTGGCGCCGTTGCCGGGGACACGGTACGTTTCTAAGAACGATCCAAGTTTTAATTTAATCATTGTCTATAATTGTACAAGTTTTTAACTTCTATTTTATTTTATCTTTAATTTTTACTAAATATTAAACTATATAATTTTACGGCTAGCCTAATTTTTAACCTTTATTTACCTTACTTTTGAAATAGTTTAACTAACTTAGACATTAGTTTAGTTTAAAATTGCTTAACTTATAGTTCAACTTAGACTAACTTTAACTAACTTTTACTTTAGTGTAAATTTGATTTAGCCTCATGTATGTCCTCTACTTTTGAGCATGAGCTTGTTTCTCCAATTTCTGAACCGGAACGACTCTTTCGTCGACGAACTCGTAAACGGACAGCAGAAACCGCCGAAGCAATCAAAGACGAATCAGTAGACGCCACCACATCAGGAGAAAATCAAACCGAAGAAATGATGAAGGCCCAGAACAATGAGCCGAACATGAGCCAGTATGCCAAGCCATCTCTCGAAGGCTACGGCAATGGAGTGGCTCAACCCGAAATTACCGAAAACTTCGAAATCAAATCAAGCACCATTCATATGGTAGAAAATTCAGTTCAATTTCATGGTCTCCTCGACGAAGATCCTCTTTCTCACATATCTCGATTTCTACGAATCTGCGGAACTTTTAAAATCCAAAATTGTTCAGACGATCAAATCAAACTCAAACTCTTTCCTTTCTCTCTAAGGGGCCAAGCCCTAGAATGGATAGAATCTATTTCCTCTGGTTCCATCACCACTTGGGACCAGATAGTTGAACAGTTTCTCCTCAAATATTTTCCGCCTGTCAAAACTGCCAAATACCGAGCCAGTATTAACGGATTCTGGACCGATGATGATGAATCGCTACACGCAGCATGGGAAAGATATAAAAGTCTTCTGAGAAGATGCCCACATCATGGACTGAGCGTGTGGTTACAAGCCCAAACTTTCTTTGACGCACAATCCAGTCAAAACAAACAGGTCATCGACCAGATCGCTGGTGGAGACCTGGGATCCAAATCACCTAACAAAGCATTTGAAGTCCTGGAGAAGGCCGCAAAGAAGAGTTTCGCTTACAACCCACCAAGATCTACACCTACCCATAAAGGAATACACCACGTCGATTCCAATACTCTTGTCACAACACAGCTTGAAGCCCTTTCAAAAAAATTCGAACAGCTTCAAGCCGAACTATCAAAAACCAGACTCACCTGTGACACCTGTGGAGGGAATCATAAGACGAGTGACTGTAATCAAGTCATCATGGCCATGGAAGAAGTCGATTTCATCGCTCTTCAGAACAACGCTTTCAGCAACAACTACAATCCAGGATGGAGAAACCACCCGAATTTCAGCTGGAAAGACGGAGGTAACACTCAAACCCTACCCGGATTCGAAAAGAGACCGATAAATCATTCCTTCCAGCCTGAACCACAATTCCAAGATCAAAGTTACAGTAGCCATCAACATCCAAGACACTCAAAGATCGAAGAGATGTTAATACAACTCATAACCAAAACAAATGAAGCAGAGAAGAAGGCCGACTCAAGAGCTGTTGATATCAGCGGAGTGTTGTTAAAACATGAAGCCAACCTCAAAAGTCAACAAGCATCATTGCGGTATCTAGAAACTCAGATCGGACAGATTGCCCGACAATTGTCAGAAAGACCACCTGACGCTCTTCCAGGCAACACTATAACAAACCCAAATGCAGCAGCCAACGCTGTTACATTAAGAAGTGGCACAACCACTGTTGCCTCACCAACTTCAGAACCAGTTATGGAAAAGGAATCCCTTGATAAAACGCATGAAAGACTGATCCCAACAGGCACCGTACAACCCAAGGAGTCAGTCCGTACTTATATTCCACCTATTCCATACCCTGGACGGCTGAAGCAGGAACGATTGGAAGCTCAGTACGGGAAGTTTTTAGAACTCTTCAAACAACTCCACATCAACATCCCTTTTTATCGAAGCCATCGCTCTAATGCCAGAATATGCCAAGTTTCTCAAAGAAGTGCTGACAAACAAAAGGAAGCTGGAGGAACTCTCGCACGTCACCTTGAGTAAAGAATGCTCAATTGTCCTCCAAAGCAAGCTGCCACCGAAAATGACCGATCCAGGGAGTTTTACTATCCCTTGTCTCATAGGAAATTTGTCTGTTAGCAATGCCTTGGCTGACCTAGGAGCTAGTATTAATTTAATGCCTTATGCGCTTTTGCAAAACTAGGGATAGGAGAACCAAAAACCACCCGCATGAGCATTCAGTTAGCTGACCGATCCATTAAATATCCTCGGGGCATTGTTGAAAACATGCTTGTCAAAATTGACAAGTTCGTTTTCCCAGTAGATTTTGTGATTCTAGACATGGAGGAAGACAAAAGTGTACCTCTAATTTTAAGAAGACCCTTTTTAGCCACCGCAAAGGCTATCATTGATGTTTGCACCGGCAAACTCACTCTTAGGGTCAATGACGAGGCAATCACTTTTGACATAGGAAAATCTATGCAATATCCGCAACAACACGATGACACCTTATACTGTGTTGATATCAGAGACTCCATCGTAAGTTGCTATATGAGAGATTCATCCATCAATACTCCCCTAGAAACACAAATCTTAGACAAAACACTAAACAAACCTATTTTAGAAAATGAAAATTTCAATAACAACTACCATGAAGAATCAGAAACGATATACGAAATCACTGAAAACAATGAAAAATCAAAACCGTCAATCGAAGAGCCACCAGCCTTAGAGTTAAAAGAACTACCAAACCATATCGAATACGCCTTTCTAGAAAAAGATTCTCAACTCCCAGTAATTATTTCTTCTCACCTTTCTAAAGAAGAGAAAGACGAACTTCTTAAGGTTCTCAAAAACCATAAGAAGGCTATCGCATGGAAGATCATGGATATCAAGGGCATCAGTCCTTTGTTTTGTACCCACAAAATCCTCATGGAGGAAGAATACAAACCCGTGGTCCAACATCAAAGACGTCTCAACCCCAACATGCAAGATGTGGTGAAGAAAGAAGTAATCAAACTGCTTGATTCCGGATTAATCTACCCAATCTCAAATTCACCTTGGGTTAGTCCCGTTCAAGTAGTACCCAAGAAGGGAGGAATGACTGTTGTAATGAACGAGAAGGACGAACTAATACCAATGAGGATCATCACAGGCTGGCGAGTTTGCATTGACTACAGGAAGCTTAATGACGCCACAAGAAAAGATCATTTTCCACTTCCTTTCATCGATCAAATGCTTGAGCGACTATCTGGAAAAATGTTCTACTGTTTTCTTGACGGATTTTCCGGATATTTCCAAATTCACATTGCTCCTGAGGATCAGGAGAAAACAACCTTTACATGTCCATATGGAACCTTCGCCTATCGAAGAATGCCATTTGGACTATGTAATGCTCCGGCCACCTTCCAACGTTGCATGGTGGCCATCTTTCATGAAATGATCGAGCACTCTATGGAAGTTTTCATGGACGACTTCTCAGTCTTTGGAGACTCCTTCGATCATTGTCTGAAAAACCTAGACAAAATGTTGACTAGGTGTGAAGAAGTGAATTTAGTACTCAACTAGGAAAAATGCCACTTTATGGTCAAAGAAGGCATCGTTCTAGTTCATAAGATATCCCAAGCAGGACTAGAAGTTGATAGAGCAAAAATAGAAACCATATCCAAACTTCCACCACCAACTTCAGTTAGAGCCATTAGAAGTTTTCTAGGTCACGCAGGATTCTACCGCCGTTTCATAAAAGACTTTTCCAAAATTTCTAGACCTATGACAAAACTTCTGGAAAAAGACTTACCCTTCGTCTTCTCTAAAGAATGTGTTGAATCATTCAACATATTAAAAGACAAACTCGTCAATGCACCAATCATGACTACACCCTATTTGACCCTTCCATTCGAAATCATGTGCGATGCGAGTGGCTTTGCAGTTGGATCCGTACTCGGACAACGCAAAGAAAAATATTTTCACCCAATTTACTATGCTAGTAAAACTCTTAATGATGCACAAGAAAATTACACCACAACAGAAAAAGAGTTACTAGCAGTAGTCTTTGCCTTTGAGAAATTTAGATCATACCTCGTTCTTTCCAAAACTATAGTTTACACCGACCATGCCGCCATACGTTACCTATTCAACAAGCAGGATGCCAAACCCAGACTTATCAGATGGATTCTACTACTCCAAGAATTCGACAGAGAAGTCAAAGACAAAAAAGGAGCAGAAAATGTAGCCGCAGACCATCTCTCACGCTTAGAATGCCCAGATTCAGAGGAACTTCACAAAGAAATTATCGATGATAATTTTCCACACGAAATTCTCATGCATATCCAAGCAGTCATGCAGGAAAGGGATGAAAGTCCTTGGTTTGTCGACTTCGCAAACTATCTGGCTTGTAGAATCCTAATAAAAGGGCTAACTCATCAACAACGGAAGAAATTCTTCTCCGACCTTAAGTTCTACTTCTGGGAAGATCCATACTTGTTTAGGATAGGGGCCGATCAGGTTGTTCGTAGGTGTGTAGCGGGAAAGGAGGCCTTAGATATTCTCAAACACTGTCATGAAGGACCTACTGGTGGGCACCACGGTACCGCCACTACGGTCAGAAAAGTGTTTGACGCAGGATTTTTCTGGCCCACCATATACACACACATGCTTTGATCCAAGCATGCGATGCTTGTCAAAGAGCCGGAAACATCTCAGCCAAAAATGAGATGGCTCAAAAAGGCATTCAATTTTGTGAGGTTTTCGATGTATGGGGAATAGATTTCATGGGCCCATTTCCTAACTCATTCGGAAATAAGTACATCCTTGTAGCAGTCGACTACGTGTCTAAATGGGTAGAAGCACAAGCTCTTCCCACTAACGATGCTCGAGTAGTTGTACGATTTCTGAAAAAGTTATTTTCACGATTCGGTACTCCGAAAGCCCTAATCAGCGACAGAGGTAACCACTTCTGTAACGCTCTGATGGACAAAGTCTTAGCACGATATGGGGTTCACTACCGACTGGCAACACCATATCACCCTCCGACTAGTGGGCAGGTGGAGGTCTCAAATCGAGGAATTAAAAGGATTTTAGAAAGAACTATATGAATGAATCGCAAAAATTGGGCAGAAAAGTTAGATGACGCTTTGTGGGCCCTCAGGACGGCATACAAAACCCCCATAGGAACAACACCATTCAAACTTGTTTATGGGAAGGCATGTCATCTACCCGTAGAACTAAAACACAAAGCGTATTGGGCTCTGAGAGCAGTGAATTTTGATCTAATGTCTGCCAGTAAAAACCGAGAAGATCAAATTCACGAGCTCGAAGAACTAAGAGCACTCGCATATGAAAATTCATGGTCTTACAAAGAAAAGACTAAACGTTTACACGACGCCCATTTAAAAGGAAACAAGAAATTTCAAGTTGGCGACAGTGTACTGTTATATAACACACGTTTACGTCTTTTCCCAGGAAAGTTGAAATCTCGTTGGACAGGTCCACACATAGTTGAATCAGGTTTTTACTATGGGGCAGTCGAGATTTCAAATTCTGAAGGCCAAAAGTTCAAAGTTAACGGACATCGATTGAAACCATACATCGATGGACCATTAGAGACCGTCTCGGAGGTACTAATCCTCCACCCAGATCAATGAACATTTTGGAAGTAGGGTCTGGCCAAGACCCTGATTAAACTAGGCATTGAAATAAAGTTAAAAATATATAATAAATAAAATAATAATAATAATAATAATAATAATAATAATTTTAAGTATTATTATGTGTGTTGATCGTATGCAGTTTTTATATAGGTACACTACAGGAAAACGGACGACCAACAGGGGACGCTCTGTCAAAATTTCGTTAGCCCATAGGGAAGTTCCTTTCCATTTTACCCTTCATACTTCATATGAATCTTATTATTAATCTTTTATGAATCTTTTCACATTGAGAACAATGTGAGATTCAAGTGTGGGGAGGGGAATTACTTGACCAATTGCTTGCTCAACTAATTATAAGATTCTTTAATAACAAAATTTTTGTAGCAAATAAAGACTATTTTTATAACAAAACCAAAAGAAAATCCAAGAGAATTTTTTTGCAAAGAACCAACTAGAAATCTACTATAACCAAAAAAGTGAAAAAGTAAAAAGAAGTTTTGTAATACTGAGAACAAATTTATGCAAAGTATGGCGTTTATACCCAATCCCTCCGTTACTGTGAGATAATCCTCATGCCATATATAATTTTTTCGGAAGCATTGAGTGAGTCACATGTTTCGTGTGATTTAGAACTTGTCGTAATTATTCATTTCAAGACCACACGAAGCGTTGTATAAGGAAGAAGGTAATATTGTTAAAATCCCTTCAAACCATTCTCCAAATTACAAATCCCAAAAAATCCAAAACCAAAACCTTACCACTTTATCCCTTTCACCGGTAAAATACAACACTGGTCTTTTACTGGCAGACCCTAAAGAACTGGAAATGCATTCTTTCGATTTCAATTTCCTTTGCTGCATACATATAGCAAAACCTAGGTTGCCTCCAGAACTTAGGGAGATAATTTTTCTCTTTAGCAATGAGGTGAGGAAAAAGTGGCGCCAAGACGAACAAAGGTCATCATTTTGTGGAGTTTCCAACAGCGCAATGAAAAGAAGAGCAAAAAGATATGAACGATGCTTAGGCTGCGGAAACTGGTCCCACGAAGGAAGATGTAGAAAAAGTCAAATTCAGTCTCACATGAATATACCGAACTAATGAGGGTGGAGGCTATTAGGCTCAAAGCCGAACGATCCATTAGAGTTGGGAGTTATGTTCAGAGTAGGATTGAGGAAGAACTGATCCACATCCTCGACAAAACTGGTCTTGACGATCAGACCTTAAAAGAGTCACTAGGGTTGTGTAAAAAAAAAAAGTTTAGCAATCGGGAGAAAGGAGCTAACCGTTGAAGACATCTTAAGACTCCCGACAAACAGCAGAAGTTGTATTTACCGTCCACATCCTCATTAACCTAAACCCTTGAACCACCACAAAATACCAAATCCCTACTCAAAACCAACCCATATTACCTTCTAATCTATGCAACCCTTCACAAAGGTGGAGATTTGAAATTGCTACAAGCTTATTTTTCACAGGTTGCATTTTGACTAAGAGTGTTCACATACATACATCACAGGTATGATCAGATATAAAACCGAGTGTGAGTGAACATTGTGAGAACGTGACGTTTTGCATAAACGGAAACTCATAAAAACAAAATCACCTTTTTATGTATCACTACATATATTTCCATGATTTAAGGTTGGTTATTAAGTTCCCATTTTCTTGGAACTCTTTTGGGGATGTTTAAGCTATGGTCCTAACTTGCTATTTTTAGAGAATATTTATAAGTAGCTTGCTTGAGGACAAGCAAGGTTCAAGTGTGGGGATGTTTGATGTATATAAAAATATACATCTTTTTAGCATAAAATAATCTCTAAAAACTGCAACTTCTATCGTATAATATAGTTAAAATAACTACTTATCATGTTAAAATGTATTTTCAGGTAAATCCAAGCCTCAAACGAAGAAACGAATGAAAAGCCAAAGAAAAACCAAATAAAACAACAAAACATGGGGCTGTGCTTTAGGAAACATGGGGCTGTGCTTATTGAAACACGGGACTGTGCTTTCAGGAAACACGAGGCCGTGCTTTTGGAAGCACAGGGCCGTGCTTACCTTCCAGAAACGACAAAAATAATTAGCACATGTCACTAAAAAGCACGGGGTCGTGCCTCACAACCACGGGTCCGTGGCCATGTCAAAGAAAAGACAAAACAAATCTGGCACATGTCTTAAAAAAATGCACGGGGGCGTGCTCATCAAGCACGGGGTCGTGCCTCACTATCCAGATTGCCTATAAATAGTGGCTCATGTTGCACTCATTTGGTGTGCCTTGAAAAGAGTTCTATCCGGTTTTCACTTATAAAAACACACACTAACACTCACATATAAGATTTGGTGAAGAGTTTGAAGGCTTGGAGGTCATCACCATCAACCATCATCATCATCCATCATCATCATCATCATTAAGAAGGAAGATTCATCTACATTTGGTTAGATTGTTCCAAGTTTAATCATGTATTTGTTATTATCATTCATCTTAATGTTTATCATCATGCTCATTATGAGCTAAACTCCTTTTACCATCTAAAATCTATGAAGAAGCTTTGTTTTAGTTGATAATTATATAAAATATGTGGTGTAGTCTAGTAAACTACATGGTTATATTACAATTATCTTTTGATGAGAAATGTTTCACCATCTTAAATCACTAATTCAAAGTTGGTGGCTGTCAATTCCTTTGGCAATCGTTCATGATCGATTCATGTTCTTGAAAGATAGAAATACTTTGATACATTATCGAAACATGGATCCTTATATTGTACTTAGAAATGATGAGATATAAGTTATGATGTATTTCTCTAAACCTTGGTAATCCGAAAATGGCTTTGCTTAGGATATCAAATTAGTTAAAGAAATCATATGTTATTGGAATGTGTAATTATAACCTACATAAATCAACCAAGGGGAGGTTGTGTGACTAAACTACAACCACCTGAAGTTGTTAGAATTGGTATTTGAGAAATCGAAGTCAATCCTAATCTTTCTACTTTACGAAACTACTTGCCAACTTAAATTGACATCAATGAGATGGCATGACATTAGGAAAGGGTGGACTTTAAAATGCGCATGTTATCTCCTTAGTGCCAAAGATGCTCACTTAAGGTTTAAGGAGCCATCTATTATATATTATTATGGCAAGTTTACCACATGTTCAAATATAATTTATCAATGCTAAAATGAAGTGGATTCTTGATCTTAGATGGTAACCTTCGCATAATAGAACAACTCGTTTAGAATCTCTTTACTTGGTCACCTATATATTATATATATAAGTATTTATATTTTATAAGAAGTTTGAAGAAAATTACCCCCAAAATGATTAAAACCTCCGATTAAAGTAAAACAACGATTCATTATTAGAAAACATTTGTGTCCATGGATCGATACTTGGTTCTTACCAATACTATTCTACATATACGATAGATACATTTGCCTATTTTGTGTGTGTTTAGTCTTTGTAGAAATCACTTTTATAAATTTAAAACACGATCTTGTGCAAAAGCAACTCATTCCATCCTTTTATATTTTATACCACACGCACGCACACATCAATTTTGATGTGGTAGAAGCAGTAGGTGATCATATTAGTGATGATGATGCTTTAAATCCTTGGATGGATACCTATGAGAGCTCTGATGATGAAAGCTTGAGTGTCTTGAATAGTCAGCTAAGAAAGTTCAAGGGGAAAGAAAGGAATAATGATGATGAGTGTCCATTTTTTGTTGGTCAGTTAATACCATTAAAGGAAATATTGAATGAGATGGTTAAGAGTTATGCTCTTCATGGCAGGAGAGATTTGTATATCAAGAAGAATAATCCTTTAAGGTTTAGGGTGATTTGTTTGGGGACCAATCCTAATTTGGTTGCTGGTGAGGGGCCAAATGTGTCAAGTCAGGAAAAGTAAAAGGTAAGAAAAAGGGATATGAAACCCACTTGCCCTTGGACGCTGCACATCTCAAGACAATCTGTTGAGGATAATTGGTGTGTGAAGGACATTCCAAAAAAACACGAGTGTCTCAAAAGTAGAACAATTGGTCTGTACACAATGTCTACTATTGCCAAATAGATTGAGGTTGAGCTACAAACCACCCCCAACTTATCTGCCAAAGAATTGAAGGCCAAATTCCAGCAGATGCATCAAGTTCAACTTTCTGAGTCCAAGATGCGAAGAGCTAAGGCAATAGCCTTGCAAAGGAAGGATGGTGACCACACCAAACAATACACCCACCTCAGATCCTATATTGATGAGCTTCTAAAAGCAAACCCAGGTAGTTCCATTAAATTAGATGTTGAACCATGTGCTAACCCTAACCTTAAAACAAGGCAATTTAGAAGGATATATGTGTGTTATGCTGCTTTGGTTAAAGGATTTAAATTGCTTGGTAGAGAACTTCTTGGGTTGGATGGTTGTTTTATGAAAGGGAAATACCCTGGACAGATTTTGACTGCTTTTGGGACGGATGGTAAGAATTGCTTGTATCATGTTGCATTTGCAATAGTGGAAGCTGAATGAACAGACTCATGGAAATGGTTCTAAAATCTCCTTGGAGATGATCTTGACTTGCCTCATGATGCCAATTTTACTTTCATAAGTGACCAACAAAAGGTATGCACACTTAGCATATATTTGTAACAGGCTAACTCATGTACACTAATTATGGTGATTTGACTGTTATATGGACTTATTCAAGCAGTTGAGAGTGTTTTCCCTAGGGCTGAGCATCGGTTTTGTTGTAGACACATCCATGAGAACTTGAGGCAAACCTGGAGGGGAGATTTGTACAAAGGCTTGTTTTATAGGGCATCATCTGCCACTTCTATCCCCTACTTCAACATGGCAATGGAGGAGATTAAGAAAACAAATCTTGATATGTTTCTCTGGCTTAGTGAGATCCCGGCAGCAAGATGGTCAAGATCACATTTTTCAGGAAGGGCAAAAAGTGATGTTGCTAAACAACCTTTGTGAATCTTTCAACAAGCAACTTGTTGGAGCAAGAGACAAGCCGATCATTACATGCTTGGAGTATATTAGAGAGTATATGACCATGAGGATTTTGACTGTGAAGAAGATGCAAGCCACTGCAAGGGGCCCATTAACACCGCAAGCAACAGAAGCATGGGATGAAATCCAAACAGAAGCAAGCAAATTGACAATTATGATGGTTGATGAAGTGACTTACCAGGTATGAATATTTGCCTGACTATGATATTACAACCAATCTTTTATTAATATGCAATTATATTTATAGGTTAAAAGTCTAAGGAGCCAATGTGTGGTGAATGTGGAGGATAGGACTTGCACATGCAGGAGATGGGACTTGACAGGTATGCCATGCAAACATGCTTTGGCAGCCCTATATGACATGATAGAAAACAACATGCATGTTGGTCCATTAGAGAAGTGGGTTGATGTAGCTTACTGGTTAGACACTTGGAAGAAGGTCTATAAGCACCAAATCAGGCCAATACTAGGCCCTGATATATGGGCACCCTCAAATGCCCAACAATAATAACTCCACCTAAACATCATACTCAGATTGGCAGACCGAAGAAGAGCAGGAAGAAGGCACTAGGTGAGAAGAAGATTTTGGCAGCTAGTAAGAAGAGGAAGATGAAGATTCATGAGGTTCAGGAAGTGTTTTCTGTAAGAGGAAGACTTACCAGGTTGGGGCATGAAAAAAGTTGTGGAAGATGTGAAGGTTACGGACACAACATCAGAACTTGCAGGGCACCAAGTCAACCATAATGATGTCAACAAGGTGTGTTTGAGTAACATTGATGGTGTGTGTTTGAGACAATTTAAGACCTTTGTTTGCACTTGCTGGTACCATGTGGGTGTTATCATGGTTTGTGTTTGAAACAATTTAAGACTTGTAGAATGTGTGTTTGATTTGGGATATGATGGTTTGTATGTTATTTTCACAGTTTGTGTTTAATGCTTTTAAAACTAGTAGCATGTAGTCAAATCATGCAAACATTACAATACATTTAATCATATCAAATTAAAGTATTCAAATGCAAACAATACTAGAAACCAAGTACAATGTTACTTTCAATGACAATCATCATTTGACCAGTCAGAGTCCCACACTGGATCGTCTTCATATGGATCATGATAGTAATCTTCTTTCGGCTCACTGGTGTACTTGAAAGCTGCTTTCACAACCTCAGGGTCATAATCATCACCAAGATCCATTTCATGTTCTTCACTTGGTCTAAATAAGTTATCTTCTTGCACTAAATAAGCCATCAACTCATCTTCACCCAATTGATATTCGTTGTCTTCTGTAAGGCCCCGATCCCGGTGCCCTACTTTAGTGTTGGATTTACTCATAAACACAGTTCTACAAATCAGAGTTTATTAAAACTTTCACGGAAACGCTAACTTTGATCATTTAATACAAAAACATTCGATATTTTCTTTAAAACATAATATACAACGTCATATTTAAAACATCAATTCTCTTCTGACTTCAGATGTCAACCTTTCAATCCATGTCATGTGCCCTCCTCATGCTAGCTCATTAAACACATTCACCTGCGTGCATACTAAAAGTCAGCTACGCTGAGTGAGTTCTATTTAATCAGACAACATACAATACATACACATATCATACATACATACATATACGCATATACATATCCATACTAAACCAGTTACCTTTCTATCATACATACATACATACATACATACTATCACTTACCCCAGTCCACCGAGAGTATGTTCATAGTCCGGCGTCTTTACCAATACTCAGGGTCGTGAACACGAAAAAGGTCCGCAGTCCTCACCTATGTTCACCATTTATGGTACGTGCAAGGTCCGCAGTCCTTCCCTATACCATTCTACATCCACAACATGTACAAGGTCCACAGTCCTTCCCTATGTTGCAACCTAGTTCATAGCACGTACGAGGTTCATAATCCTCCCCTATGCTACCACAATACAACTACAACACGTATAAGGTCCGCAGTCCTTTCCTATGCTGGCCCCTATCTGAAGTAGGTATAAGGTCCACAGTCCTTAACTACGTTCTCATCTATCATCTATAACACGTATAAGGCCCACAGTCCTTAACTACGCCATTACATTCCAAGTCTATGTCCAATGGAAGTTAGAGGGATTTTTCATCCTAACTTACTATGTCAGACGTAGAACTCATTTGACATTCCTGTACCTGCATACACTTACTTTGCATATACAATAATTACATCGTAACATAATAACACTAAGCGTTCTTCACATCATACATTTAACAATCATACTCCTTGTCGATACGTGCAATATCCGAAGATCGTTCACGCCCCGACAAGCATTCATTCATAACGTTCATACATCATCCATACATTTCATATAACGTTCACTTATTTATAACCTGACGATACGCGCAATATCCGAAGATCGTTCACGTACCGACAAGCAATCATTCATATCTATCACATATATCATATATAGCATACACTTACCACTTAAGGTAAGTGTATTAACTAATCACATCGAGTATGCACACAGCCCCGAAAACATAACAAAGAATGGGGCTAGAAACTCACCTGGATCCTGTTCCATTCTCCGTTAATCGTTAATCCTTTCTTTAGTTGAGCCTGCTAACTGTTTATAAATCACACGTATTAAAATTCATCCTATTTGTATTCCAGTTGGAAATGACTAAGTCTGGTATGATCGGTTGGCCTTGTTTAGATTTCATTTACTTATTATTCTTCCCATGAACCCTAATTTAAGGTTTTATAATTATTTTATTGTTATTTCTCTTTCCTTAAACATTTTATTATTAATATAAGGCTTTTGGATTATTTTAATATTATCTTTCTTTGTCGAGTTAACGTCCCTCCTCTTAAAGTGTCATGTGTTTATAAGTATATTCATATTTAAACGTAGGTGTGTGTATGTATACGACACACAGGTTATCTTATGCACGTGGATTTCCATGTATAACCTTGTATGCACCTGTAAGCGATTAAACCTTTACATGTATATGTGTATACACTCGGGTTCACTATTTAAATTGATTAACGGTGTTAACCGGGGCTGACTAAGTTATATTGCATTATTTTTACTGGCCTCGCTAACGGGACTAATAGAATCCGTCTTATGGTTTATTAAAGCATGGGTCAAGCCCAAAACAAGTGTTTGGCTAATATGGGCTTAAGAGCTCGTGAAATGGGCCATGCCCATATGTCTGATCCAGTGAGTGGGTAGTTGGACTCATATCTAGGTCAACCATCGTTCCTCTCACCTACTGCTCATATCAGATCATTGTAAATGAACTAAGCTTGTAAACAAGCCCCTACGGTGTTCTAGCTCCATGTATACGATTAAGTACAGGTAATCAGTTCACCGCAATCGGATCCGGGATATAATCGATTCCTATTTGTAAACGAAATCCGATTGTACTCGAGTTCCAAGTAATCGAATTAACCTATAATCGGGTCTTGGAAATCGATTACATGATGTAATCGAGTTTATTGTTACCGAATTCAAGGTAATCGGGTTTATGGTGATCGAATTCAATGTAATCTGCTTCCGGGTTGAAATATGTTTCAATAATTGTAATCGAATTCCTCTAGGAATCGATTACAATTGTAATCGAGTGTATATGTATATTGTAAACGATTATGGGTATTAGTTAGCTTCTATTGTAATCGAGTTTTTGTTATCGAATTGTATGCGATTCTTAGTGTAATCGATTCCTGTTGTGAGCGAATCT
The DNA here is from genome assembly GCF_021521415.1 of Bidens hawaiensis. NCBI lineage: Eukaryota > Viridiplantae > Streptophyta > Magnoliopsida > Asterales > Asteraceae > Bidens > Bidens hawaiensis. The sequence goes on from NW_027505130.1 coordinate 199,526, forward strand.
GAGATTTTATACATGTAAGCGACCACCTGTAGTGTAAGCGAGTTTGGCATGTAATCGAGTTCATATTGGGCTCGATTACAATGTAATCGAATTGATTATTACCATGTAATTGAGCCTTGGTTGTAATCGAATGCCGAGTGTATGCGATTTCTGTGTATGTATGTATTCTAAATGTTTGTATGCGAATTACCCTTGTAATTTGTTTCCAGGATGGGATCGAGTTTGGAGTTGGGGCTGGTGGGTTTGGACTCTCCACCCACAGCCCGTTTCTTGATATTATTATTATTATTATTATTATTACTACTACTTAACACATAAACCTCTAACATGATGCTATCTTAACCCTTATGCGTTCTCGTGTCCATTTCCGGGTAAGACTTGACTCGGGAAACCATAAAATTTGGATATTTAAGCCTAAAATGTTAAGAATAGGTCTAGGGTTTCTTTAAACGAGCCGTTCATAGTTACGAGTTCGTTAAGTTCCATTTTAACATCAAGTTTTCAACTTTAATGTTCGTTTATACCCGATCAACACTCGTTTTAAGTTTCAAGGCCAAACATTAAGGAAAACATAATATTTAAGGATCAAGAACATACCTTTTTGTGTTCGTTTGTTGTCGTTTGGCTTGGTTATGAACTTAAATCCTTGGACCTATCTTATATATAGAAGATTTGATAATAGTTAGCTTGATTTGGTCTCGGATCTCTTTCTTCCTCTCTTGGCCGTTTATGTATAGCAAGGAAGGTGTGTGTGTTTGGAGTGTGTGTAGAGATTATGGAAGATGAAAATGAGGATAAGGGTTTTAGGATGCTTTAGGGAGATATTTATACTCCTCAAAGCCCATGGACCTAAAGCTCATCCCACCATCTTGATCCATTTTAATTACCCAAGTCCGTAATTCTTTCTATATTTAATATTAATTAACTATTAACACTCGTTTATAAATTCGTGGGCTTTCTTTTATCTTATTATTTTATCATTTTATTCTTTCTCTATTAATCCGAGTAACTGTTATGCCATAAATAAATTATATATTTAAATATTATTCTTTGAAAATTCGGGATGTTACATCTTCCATTTGACTTTTGTCTTGGTCAAACTGCACATTCTCAATTTCATCCTTCCCTAACTCAACATTCTCAATTTGATCATGGCTGCAACATGACTGATAATGTGGAACATATATTTAAAGTGAATAGATGAAACAAGAAGCTCTAAAATATAACATAAACTAAAATAACAACAAAGATTACATTATCCCATACTACAAATACAATGTTAACAACTAATCAATAAACACACACATAAACGAAGAACAAAAACCAACTAATTCCTAGCAACATCTTCAAGCTTGTTACTTCTTTGGTTTTCATTCTTGCAAAATCATCTTTCTTGTTCATCATCGTCACCATTGCTTGAATTACCTTTTCAACTAGGGCATGTGGGATCATCAGCCCATTTTAGCCATCCACAACTCCCCTTCTGTAACGGATTAAATATATCAACAAAAAACAACCCTAATTCGATTCACAGATTAGAACAATTACCCCTAAAAGTGACCTAAGCCACACGATAGACCAAATCATCATCGATTAACAGACTAGAACCCTAATTCGTGAGTAATTAAACACTTACACAACACAAGAATCGACGACCCGGGTTTGCAGTGGTCCTGGATATCCGGTAACATGTCGCGGCACCACATGAACATCTCACACAAAGGTCATCTGCACGGGAAGGCTTGGAAGGTGAACGTGAGGAGATTTGACTTGACTTGGATTGAGACATCCGTCAATCGAATGCCGGAAAATGGAATATTACGGGGTAGAGGGAATCGCCGGAGATGGAATCATAAAGGGAAACAGGGTAGATCGTTTTGTTATAAAAGGAATCAAGGGTAACATAGTAATTTCCATTATTTTAAACGAGTCAACGACGGGTCAACTGACGACAGGAGTCAGAAGAACCCGCCGGAGAAACATAGTGGTCCAAAGTTCACAAAATCTTTTTCAGTGGTTTACCCATCCAACGACGATATAAACCAGGGAGGCAAATTGCAGATTTCTCTTTAAAGTTATATATAGTTTTAGACAATTTGACCTTGTTGCAGTCTTGTAGACATAGTATATAAAGATTTTTTTTCAGCATATGTTCATTGTTTGTATCAATGTAGTTAAACATCAAGGTCATACTCAAGAAACATTTCATTTACTCGAGATTGGGCCAAGATAATAAAGATAAGACCAGAAATCATATGAAATTGAAATTGTGTCACACTTTATGAAAGATTCAAAATTCAAATATGTAGAAATATTCCAAAACATGAAGCTATTTAATTTCTATCCATCCATTAATAAACTATGTTCTTGATATTTTGATTTTAACACACCAAACTCCGAGACAATACTTGCATGAACTCCTTTTAGGGTGTCTGCCTTTAGACGGGCCGACACTAGGGATGAGCGTGGGACAGTACATGTATCCGTATCCGTATCCGTACTCGTTTGTACTCTTACCAAAAATCAATAAAAACATGTACCAGTACTTGTACCAAATTTTTCGGTATGGTACGAGTACGGGTACGGGTATTGGTATGGGTATTTTTGGTACAATACCCGTTTTTGTACCACTTTGCTCTTTTATTTCCAAATTTTCTAAGAAATAAATTAAATACAAAAGAGAATTAAGTTGGTGAAATAGTTGTGTGTGACATGGTTAAAACCTAGAACCAAGTTTTGTTCCTAGGTTTGAATCCGGCTATAAGACTATACCCATTTGCAACCTAAACCAACCCAACCTTTTATTTAAAAATTAATTTCTCCATTCTCAATCTACACAACCCAACACATCACAAACTTTTACTCTCATTAACAACCCAACCTCAACTATTTTTTATTAAATAAATTTCATTACAATAATTTTTAATTTACTACAAGTTATTATAATAACTAACTAATTATTATATTTTTAAAACAAATATATTATTTGGTTGGAAAAACTAAAAAAAATATTTATATATTTATATTTATCAAGCACACTTAATAAAATAGATAAGATAAGTTACAATCCTAGCATGAAATATAAAATTAAACATAATAAAATGATACAAACTACATAATTATTCGTTAACACCAAATTTTTGCCAAATATGCTCAATCAAATCGCTTTTTAGCACGTTATGAGTTTCTCTATTTATTTTATATTAGAAAATACAAATTTTGAAACGAACTCCGTTTTTTATAAAATTTATACCGGAATGTTCAAAAAAAAAACTAACAACATTGTGTTTTTAAAATATTTTAAAAAGTTAAATATTATAAGTTATTAAAGAAAAATCAAATTATATTTAAAATGAATTATTAGAAAAGGAAAAGAAAAAAGAAAATAAAAATCAACCAACACACAAGTGACATGTGGAATCCACTTTTTTACAATCTAGTTTGCAACCATGGTTGGTGGAACGACCAGATTGTGAGTTTTTATTGATTATTTATTTATTTTATTTAAATTTAGTAATCCCAATGTACAATCAGGTTGCCAATAGGCATAGTCTAAGCATCCCTTTTCATTTTTGGCATTTTTTTCTAAAAAGTTTCATCATTCGACTTTATTTTATAACACGAGGGAGGGTTACATACAAATTACAAATGGTTAAAATCCTAGTCTCTTTTATCTCGTGGTTCTTGTCCTTGAATCTTCTCTTGGTCTACTTTCTCTTTTGCATGAGTCCCATTCAATAACTCGCATGGGTCTTTATCTCGTGATTAGATGTCTTGTTGAGAGTACTTGTACTTTCTAACTACATTAGTTGCTTCAATCCCTTTACTAGATATTATGGTTACTGAAGGGGTATGCACCCGCCTTAACATCGAGCGGGGCGGGTCAACCCACAAGATATAGACAAGAGGCTTGAAATCAGGATGTCACGAAGACACAAAGCCAAAACCTATGCGCGTGGCTCATATCACATATGCTCACGCATATCACATATGCTCACGCATCACATATGCTCACGCATATCACATCTGCGCTTGGCGCATATCACTTATGCTCACACATATCACATGCTCACGCATATCACATCTGCGCATGAAACATCTGCGCGTGAGAATAAAGAGAAGACCTTGCGCATCCCCGGAATAGGCGCATAAAGGACAACACAACAAATGAGACAATAGTCTAATCCAAATCAGGATAAGGACAACCATGATTGTACTCATCAGACAACCTTCCAGAAGGTATCTTTTAAGGAATAAAGAATGTGCTGATGTTGACAGCTGCCAATGAAGGGTGGACAACTCAGCAAAACCCATGTGCCACCACGTGATGGCACATGGGTCAGGTAAAATACCTTGGTCAGAGAATAATCAATGAAAAAGCACCAGGTGTCCTAAGTACAAGTGGCGCGAAGCAATAGGAGGAGGCCAAAAAGGCCCTAATTGGGTCTGAGCCCAATCATTGGAAACCCTAATACTATAAATACCACACCACCTCCACAGTTGGGGTCAGGGCAAGAAATATATTCTGAATCCTTTACTCATTTTCAGATTCTTATCTTCTCCTGCAATATCTTATTCTCACACTGGAGGGTTACCCCAAAGAGGACCCCTCTGTCCCTTTCTGAGGGGTAAGCTCACGGTGCTGTTCGTTTTGTAGGTGGAAGAACTCGTATCTCGGAAAACCATCGGTGATATAGCGCACTCATACCCGAGGAACGTAGATCGTATACAAGGTAAGTCGATCCACGCTTCTTCAGTTACCCTTTATTAGGCTTTGTCACACATATTTTGTGTCAGCTTATTATTATGGGACTATGACATGTTTCCATAGCATGCTCTATAGTTAAGACTCAAAATTTCAATACGACAATAATATTTGAAAACATGAAGTCATTCTATCAAGTTGTTGAGCTTCTTGTGGATTAATAATAGGTCACAGCTATTTGAGGAGAGTTGGGAGGGGGGGGGGATTATTTAAATTTGCTTTTGTGTTAACTCTTTTTTTGTTTCGATGGTGACGCCTTCGAGCTATCTGGAGATGCCATGCCTCTTTCTGTAGTGTTGTTGGATTGTTAATGAAGTTCTCTTTTCAAATATAAAAAATAAACAACGATTTCGAAACAAATAACATACAAATCTCCTCACAACCTTAAGCTCAATTTTTTTGCTAATTAAATTATTGCCATGTCGTTATTTCTCCTATAACCAAGCCTCGAAGGCCTCACTTAATTTCTCCTATAACCAAGCTTTACCGGTTATTGTGATCCTACCCAACCTGACTCAAAAACTCCTACTTCGGTTTGAACACCGCACAATACTAACATCGTTGAAAAAAATTACGAAATCCACCAATAATAAGAATTCATTTTAGGGGTGCAAACGAGCCGAGCTACTCGAGATCGGCTCGTTAGAAATCTCGATCGAGCCGAGCTTAATCGAGCCCGAGCTTGAGCTTAAAAGTAAGCTCGTTTAATAAACGTGCCCCAGCCTGAGCTTCACTTATCGAGCTAGAGCCGGTCATTTATATAATATTTTAAAATATATATTTATAATTATTAACTAATATGTATAATGTTCATGAAAAAGTAAACATAAATAATTAAGTAATATATATTATTTTATACATAAAATTATAATAAAAAAAATATATAAAAATAATTATAATTAAATAAAAAGTAATTGATAAATAATAAATGAGCCGAGCTCGAGCTTGAAAATCTACTCACGAGCCGAGCTTGAACTTTGAAAATAGAGTTCGAAACAAGCCGAGCATGGGCCAAGCTCGGCTCGGCTAGGCTCGTGTGTAAGTAAACACCTACCAATGCCTTACTACCTAAATTATCAAAGTAAGAAAGTAACCGAAAGCTGAACTCGAATCTAACATGTAGAAAGAGCTGACAGTTTTCTAGTTAAGTCACAATCCACTTCCTTTCCCTCCAAAACATGCGAATAAACCACCCTCTTCTTCCCCAAATCAAAGCCCTGATCCTCACACACCCTCAACACCCTACTCACAAACTCACACCCACAACACGCCTTCACTCTCTACACCCACAACCACTACACCTTCTACCTAGCCCTCACACACTCACTCACCCAACCCCACCTCATCCCACACCCACTTAACCAAAACCGGACATTTTTCCCACACTTACATCCTAAACACATTAATCCATTCCTACATCACCCAAAACGACATCGTTTCAGCTTATAACGTTTTTAATAATATTAATCACCCAAATGTGGTCTCGTGGACCTCGATTGTTTCCGGGTTCTCGAAATGCGGGTTTCATCGTAAGGCGATCGATATGTTTCGGTCCATGAATGCGAATGTAAACCCGAATGGGAATACGATTGTTAGTGTTTTGGCTGCTTGTGGTGGTGTGAATGGGTTAAATTGTGGGAAAGCTGTTCATGGGTATTGGTTGAGGAGGTTTGAGGATGAGAATGTTGTTGTGGATAATGCTTTGTCGTGTTTTTATTTGATAGTCGGGTCGGTGGAGACTGCGCGCCACGTGTTTGATGAAATGCCTAAACGAGACGTGGTGTCGTGGACCGCGATGATTGGTGGGTTTGTAAGAATAGGGGATTGTGGGAAGGCGGTTGAGGTGTTTGATGAGATGGTGAGAGGTGGAGTTAGGCCGAATGAGGCGACGGTGGTTAATGTGGCGATGGCGTGTGCGAGTATACGGGCGTTGAGTTTGTGCGAGTCGGTTGAGTTGTATGTTCGAGAAAGTAGTGATATCCCGGTTGAAGGAAACGTGGGAAAATGCGTTTATTAACATGTATGTGAAATGTGGTAGTGTAAGTAACGCGGTTCGTGTGTTTAAATCACTTAGATTTAAGGATACGATAGCTTGGAGTACGATGATTAACGGACTTGCATTGAACGGGCTTGGACATCGCGTGTTACCATTATTCGGGCTTATGTTGCTTCACGGGGTTGCACCGGATGATGTTACTTTAATAAGTTTGTTAACCGCGTGTAGCCATAGTGGATTAATAGATGAAGGGTTGATGTTGTTCAAAGGCATGGTTAAAAGTTATGGTGTTAGTATTAACGAGAAGCATTGTGCGTGCGTTGTGGACTTGTATGCACGAGCCGGGCAGTTAAAAGAAGCAGAGGAGTTTGTTAGGGGTATGGGTATAGAACTGGATGGGCCGGTTTGGGGTGCGTTGGTTACTGGTTGTAGGGTTCATGGGAACGAGGCGATGGTTAGAACCGTAGGCGAGAGCCTTGTGGACAAAGGTGCAAGTGGTGGGACTTTGAGTCTGGTGTCAAATAGTTATGCAAGTTCAAGTAGATGGGATGAATCAGTGGAGTTTAGAAATAGGATGAGTTGTTTAGGTTTGAAAAAGATGGCTGGTTGTAGTTGGATTGAGCTTGATGTATAGACCAATGCTTGTTATATGTCATCACGTTTCTAATGTATGCTAGTAAAATACTTGTTTTTAGTTTTTTACAGTAGTCCATGATGTTTAAAATTTGAAAGCTTGTCATATGAAATTTGGCTAATGGTTATTTAATAGTAACACACATAGTTTTATAAATAATATTTATACAAAAAGTTATACAAACTTTAAAAGATATAAAAAGTAGACGTATTGTCATCATAAACGACTACGACAAAAACTCCTAGGTTATGAGGTGTGGGAGAGTGGAAACTGGTCCAACATGACGGGAACCTATGCCATTGAACGCCACACTGTGTGTGTGTGGGACCACGAGCATGGTCGGTTGGTGTGCAAACTCCAAGGAAGTGGAGCTTTGTGTCACGGGTCTATATTTTTAACCTTTGTGTGACCTTAGAACTTGGTCTAAGTGAACTTTAGTAGTTGGTGGAGAAGTCTTTGAAAGATGGTGTCGGTTTGCGAGAGTGCAAGTGGTGCTTGAATTGCTATAAGAACAAATGCTTGTATTACTTAATAACTCGTACTCATTAACTTGTTTAAAAAATATTTGGTAATAATATTTGCGGCGCAGTTTGTTGCCCGCTTACCTGCCACTTCATTGTAAACCATTTGGATGTTTCTATGAAATATAAAAGGAGCATTTTTCCTTAATAACTTGTACTAATTAACTTGTTTAAAAAAATCTAAATATACAATGTTGTTTAATTTTATTTTTATTTTTTAAAAAATCCCGTATAAAGTTGTATTAAAAAACCGAATTGGTTTCAAAATTATTTATTTTTTTCTCTCATAAAATTCATCAAAACATACTTTAAATTAAAAAAATCTTTCGGGCCCACGCTGTAATAAAGCCAGTACCAAAGACCAAACCATCATTATCTTCCAACGTTAACATTTTCGACCGTTACACCACCTAGTCTATATAAACACACCACAACTCATCTCCATTTGCACCACACCAATTCTTCTCAATCTCTTAGGCTGAGGGGTGTGGGGGGCTCTAATGGGGGCGCGAGTGGGGGCTCTAGCCAATGATATTGTGACGTGTGGCAGAGAGAGAATTGGATAAGGGGGGTGTTGGAGCCCCCGCTGGAGCCCCTGGCCCTGGTGTGGAGTGGCTCCAGCAGGGGCTCCAGCGGATTTTTTTTTTTATTTTTTTATAAATATATTCAAAAAACGTATTATTAAAAAAACTCATAAATTATTAAAAAAACACACATTAAAAAAAACACATTAATATCTAAAAATAAAATAAAAATTAAAGTACTTAAAAAACATTATTCTTATTCTTCGGCTTGGTCTTCTTCGATCAACCTCTTTCGGATACGTTCCTTTTGCTTTTCCATCAGCATTTGATCGACCGGATTTAGGTTACTGAAGTCTCTTATAAGGAAGTCCAAATCTCTCATTCGACTTTTTTCCTTTTTGTCATTAGAGACCACCTCCATGGTTTTGTTGAATTTATTGAGGGATTCAACAAGATCGACGATGTTTACGGCTCCCCCCTCAGCCGGTTTTTTCCCCTTGGCGTCCCTTCCCAATGGCCGCCTCCTCGGCGGTGAAGACGTTTCCTCCCCCGCAATGTTTAGGTCGAATCCAACGCGGCAATCCGACCCGGCGGAAGTGCTATACGCTCCAGACGAACTAGTTTTAGTCCGTTTCGGCCCTACTTCCGCATCAAGGTCCGGCGCCACCAGCTCAACCCACTTGGAACACCTTTTCAACCTCTCCCACAACTTTAAATCGTCCCACGTCTTCACCATCCCATACCTCCGCAAACACTCCTGCCTCCACTCTTCGACAGTGAAATTGTAAACCGCCAAATCATCACTGCCACTTGGTCTCATACGACCGGCGTTCCTGTTGAAAAGATTAGTAAACAAGCCGACAAATTTTCTGATTTCGGACCACCGACCCGAAATCATATCGGCGTTTCGCTCTGTACTCCCAACGAGCGTATAGAACGTCTCCCTAACCTTTGTCCAAAAAACCTTGCTTTTTTGGTAGTCGGCTGCAAAATGAATAATTAAATTAGATTTCCAGTTAACTTTTTTATTTAACTTTTTTATTAAAAATCATTTTTAAAAACGTTAAAACAATTACCGCAACGCCAATCCTCAGAAATGACTGTCCAAGCCCGACACAAGGCTTCCTTCTCATCCGATGACCACGGAGTGGTTTTCCGTTTCGTCCTCGGAGTCGAAGCCGGTCCCGGCCCGTCCGTTGCAAGTTGTTTTTTCCGGTGGACGCGTCTTCTTGCTCCCGTAGCATCACCGTGTGATTCTTGTGTCTCTGGAACAACAAAGTTAGGAGACGGTTGTATGTTGGATGATTGAAAGCCGGATGTTTCTTGCGGCCCCGAATAATACATCGGTTGGTCTGGTGACGACCATAAATCGTCGTCAATATAATCTGAATCTAGGTTTTGGTACCAATTTCCAGACATTTTTGGGTATTATATAGGAGTTTGGGATATTATATAAGAGTTTGTAAGGTGAAATTGTGTTTTGATATTGTTGAAATGGGAGTAATTTGGGGTATTATAGAGGTTTTAAGGGTTTTTTTTAAAAAAATTCGGAGCTCCAACGGCTCTTTTGGGCGAGCTCAACGGCTCTTTCTCTCTCTTCTCCCGCGACCACACTCACGCCTGCCTGGGGGCTCGCGCTCGCGCCCCGTTCGCGCCCCGGTTCGCGCCCCGGTGGTGTGGGGTTAGCGCCTGGGGGCGCGAGCGGAGGGGCTCTCGCGCCCAGGTTAGCGCCCCACACCCCTCAGCCTTACATTATTATTACCATTCACTTTCTCTATACAAAAAATGGCCTCCACCGGTGCTCTAAGAGTTGCACTCATTGCTCTCATTGTTCTAGCCATCTCCTCCACCTCCGCCTTTGCTCGCGAATACATCGAGTTCTCACCCGTACCCGCTCCTGCCCCGATGGAGGCCGGTTCGGCTGTTTCGGTCACTCTTTCAATGATGTTTGTTGCAGCTTCGATTTTGGTTTCTGTTGTCGGTATTATGTTGCATTAGAGACATTGGACTGATGAAGTGATGAGAGTTGAGAATGATGAGTTGGATTTATAATGGTTTATTTATTTATTTATTTTTACTTTTGGCCCTAATATCTAATCAGGGTTTTTTTTTTTAATTTATTTTTGTGCTACTATTATTTGAAATTATTATGAATCAAATATATTTATTTATTTATTTGTTTGTTTGTCATCCGTGAGTGTGTAATTGAAAAAATTGAATCGACATTCAAATTAACCGACTTGATTAAACTGTAAGACATAACTGTAAACTGAATTTTTACGGTTTGGTTTTGCTTTTGTGTATTAAAGAAAATCGAAAAATAAACTTATTATCTGAAAAAACCATTTACGGTTGTGTATTAAAGGAATTATTTATAGGAAATTAATAAGTGGTGTATAAATATATTTAAACCAAAATACCGGTGATTGCCCGTCGTGTGGTTTATTGGAGGATGACCTTTGGTTATCAGAATCGGTTTGGCAAGCTATCTCATCTTGGTGTAACTCTCGTGATTGTTTGCGTTTTGTGTTCCCAGCATTGTCGAGCTGTATAAAATGTACCAAGTTCCTGGAGTAAAAAGGGTGTATGGTCGATGGTGGCTGTTGGTAGTGTTGTAAATAATGTAAAAATTCACAATTTTCTAGATTAAAAATAGGTCGGGTGGTGTGTCATTCTCGTGAACGGACGGGGGTAGATTTGTTACGTAGGGGTTTTGTGTTGGTTCCAGTTTTGGTGCTGTTTTTTCAGTGGTCGGGTGAGCTACGCCGACGGGTCATATTCGTGGTGGATTTTTAATTTATGCTTTTTTTGCCATTAAAAAAATGATAATTAATTATTCACTAGTTTAGGCTCAAAATTCATTAATACTGGATTCTTATTTTTTTTTTAAATTTAAGTTGAAATTACAAAACCAAAAATTTCAGGTGGAAAGGCTGAAAAAAACCACCGAATGATTTTTAGATACCGAAAATTAAATTTAAAACTGAATATTCGACTTAAATTCAGTTTAACTCAATTACTCAAAACCGACTTTTTGGTGTAAAAACCCCATCTCTTTCATATTATAAACAAGCTAGATTATTTATCATATATATTAGTTACGATAAAAGTAACACACTGTGACTCACTTAAATAATTATAAATATTTAAAAATAAACGAGCTTGAAATATAAAAATGGAGGCCGAAACAAGTTAAACATGTAATGCCCGAAGTTTATGAAAGAGTGGCACGCCCTAAACCCGAGGCGTGTTAGAAGTTGGTTTTACACATGCAAATTAGTTATTAAGCTTCATATTATCATTAATGCAACGAAATCACATACGTAGCCAAACTTGTCGTATACAATGTCTTTAAATGGGTAAACATGTCCAAGTGTTAGTTATTCAAATGAATGAATGTCCAAGTGTTATTGTCATTAATAAAACAGAGTTCAACTCCAATGAATGTCAGTCTTCAGCTAAGATAACATGTTCAAGTGTTAGTTATTCCTTACTCTTGTTTCAAACATACATGTTAACCTGATTTGCATACAAAAGTCAGCATCATTTTGTGAGTTTTAGTTTTACCACACTTATTAATTTTGTAGTTATTATAACGTATGTGGTCAAAATACAAAACATAATCATTAAAAGAAACTAATCACTGCATCTATGGATTCGTCTATAGAAAATAACTTTGAACGTAAACCAATCAATCTAATCCACCAATACTTTTAACTTTATTGTTTGTTTAAAGATATGACAATTTTTAAAAATGAAAATACTAGCTAGGATATTGACATATTGTTATTAAAACGTTTTCTAAATTTTTTAAAGAAAGCATATAAAGTTCTTTGTAAAGTAAGAAAAATGTTTTATTTAGTTTAATAAAACGTTTTTATATTTTTTAAATATAGTGTTTTTGAAATTATTTTTAAAGAAAACAGAGAGGCCAAAATAGCAATATTTACGTTTTGATGCAATATATTTATTTTTTTCTACTAACTTTCATCCATTCATCCATTCGTCTAGTGGAAGTTATACTCCATTATACATGTTAGGTATGTGAGTTGATCAGTTCTTCATGTTGGTAATGGAAAACATAAATAACATGATAAACCTATAACTAAAACATACATGTTACAACAGAGAGAGTAGCCATGGCTGATGAGTCAGATCCAGACGACAAGATTGTCAGCTTGGTCGAGTTCCCCTTTAGGATAATTAGTGATGGGGATTAGGGTTCTTGAGAAACCGAATAATATATGGAGAGAGAGGGTCACGAAAATATTAGGTGAGGTTTAGGGTTATGTTGTGTGATGTTAATTAGTCTCTCCATATATTTATATACACCCAAGAGGAAACCCTTGATTAGCAAGAAAGGGTAATTTGGTCCATCAACAATTACCTAGCTAATATAATTATAAGGTATAATTTAATATATTGATCTAATTATTATATAAATGATAATGATGGCCATATATAAATATAAATATCCATATATTTATTCTTACATTCTCCCACTTGGCCGAGTAATCATTTATTATGAGCATTAGATTAGTCTGCATATTTTTACACTCATTTTAGCTTTAAACTTAAACTGGAGCAGAAAAATATAGTCATTGAATTGAACATTAGCTCAAGACCCCCATTAATCATACTGCAGTCCTTATTTAAAACTTAAGTAGTTATGATCAAAATTTTATAAGTAAGCCCTTCAAATATTTGATTTGTATACTAATTTGTCTATATGTCATTACGCATGCAGAACATATTAAGAGACATACAAAATCAAAATTGATGAGGAAAGTTAATAATTAGTCATTCATCTAACGATATACAGTTACATGGTCATTAATAATCCCGTCTTTATTATAAGCGCTTTCATAAGACTTATGGATGACAGACCTTTGATTACATGATCCTTAAGCATATCATGAATGTATTCAATATGAAAATGTAGTTTCCTCAATTCGTTCATAAACGATTAATATATTTCAAATCTAAATTTAATGCAGCACCTCTCGAACTGTTACTGTTTGAGAAAACAGGGTAGCTGACTTTATCACAACAAGTCTTCAATATATAATTTATATGGAGTTAATAACTTGTGAGTCCAATGATAAATTTTCAACAAAATTTATTGACAATTGCGTTGTGATTTAACCAACATATTATGCCATTAAAATTTAGATTGTTGTTATCAGTTCATTATGACTCCTCCATGAGATAGATTTATCTGTTGACATAAGAATATATCCCGAAAATTGCATTATGTTATATTTGAATATAACAAAGTTTAAGAGTAATCAACCGGTTTGATTTCTCACTTATTCTTCTACATTATAGTCTTTCGTTTATTTTAAAGATATTTTAATACTCTTTTAAATGCTTCACATTAATCTAGACATATCTAGTGTGTTGTAATTTGAGTAATATCTAAACGAGTATAGACTTGAACTTATATAAGGCTTCTACTTGATGAAGCATAAGGAAATAATCTTTGTGATCCTATTATCCTCTAAAGTAGAGCAATAATGTTTGTTACATGTGTAAGGAATATCCCTGAGATCTATAATATCAAAGTATGTGTGAAAAATGCTTTGACTCATGTAACATATACCTGTCAGAAGAATGTCATTTATATAAGGACATGTTTGTTTTTAATTGCTCCCACTCATCTTGAGGTAGGTACATTAATCCACTTGTTTTTGATGAAAATAATTGTATAAAAATTTCATCATATTTTGATGTTTGCATTAACCTATATATAGATTTTATTGACTTATAGACTAAATGTTCTTTGACCTTCAGTTTATAACTTTTAGGTTGTTTTATGAACATATAAATATGTAAGCCGATTGTTAGAGAAAGTTCTTTTGATGTTCATCTAATATAGCTCTTAACTAGAACAACAATGATCCTTAAAGAAATCTTTTGTAATATAGGTAAGAAGATTCTTTGATAATTGGTTTATCCTTGAATATAACTTTTAACAATCAATCGTGCTTTTTATTGTCTTAACGTTTCGTATTGGGATTTAGTTTAGTTATGAACACTCTTAGGTGATTCAACCAAATCTCAAAACATTAGCCTGACTTATGGAGTCAATCATAATTGATGCTAATGGTTTAATTATAAGGGGTAGGATCATTAAACTTTCCAACATCCATTTCAAGTTTAGTTAGGGAGGTTACATAATCATCAGTGTTAGATGGTTTTAAAACCAGATGCCTCCTAAGTTGATTATTGGGTAATTTTAAAAGTCTTGGTTTTATGGATTAGCTCTTGGTTAGGTTGCTATCATTTTTAGGATTCTAAGTATGTAAGAGTTGGTGCAGTATGGTGTACAAGAGGTGCAATTGGAGTTTAAATATAGAGTAAAATCTATTGACTATCTCCCCTCCCCCCCCCCCTCCCCCCGTCTCTTGTACTTCTTACAAGTCAATATAAGGACTTTTATTGCTCCCACTGACCTTAGAAACATTTAGGAAAATTTACATGCTTAGGGTCAATATTTAAAGACCTATAGATTCTAATAGGAAAACGAGTTAATGATGTAAGTCCTCGAAGTTTCTCTTGTGAGGATTATTTCAGTAAGAAATCGGAGTATGCCCACATTTAAGAAACACCGAAACTTTTGTAAGAGTAGTAGTAAATTCTACAAAGATAAGTTTTGATGGAATAGTGTTGTGATGGAGCAGTGTCTTATACAAGATGTGTAATTAAGATAATATCAAGTTTTCACTCCCCCACCTCTTGCAAATATTGTAAGTTATGATTGAGACACTTAAGGCTCCCACTAATATTCGATATCTCTAGGAAAACTACATGAAAAGTTTCAATGATGTACGCGATGTGGGAATTTGTCATACATACGTTAGAGTTAATTTGATTTCCTTTGTGTGTCATAAGAAACTTAGGGACATATTTAGAAGAAATCATATTAAGTATATATGAATGAATCTATTTAAGACCATGAATGATAGAAGACATATTATATACAAGTAAATGGTCTTTTAAATGATACAATATTTATGTCTAAATATTCCTTTGAATAAGTTCCAATAATGTAAGTGAAATATAACTTTTGATAGACCCATACTTATTTCTTAAGTCAAACAATGTTTAGGGCATCTAACACATGATTTAAAATCACTAAGAATGAGATTATATGAAAAATCACCCTCATTAACCATGTCACTATTTCTCATGAAATTTGGTTTTAATGGATGAATTTTATATGTCTCATATGTCTTTTATTAAATTTTTATTTGCATGATAAAAAAAGTGGTGAAAGTATATAGTATCATCTAGTTGTATTTCATAAATGTTTTAATCCAAATATTGATAACAAATCATATGAGAGTTTAAGGTAGTAGTGACTTTATGTTGGCTATGCAAACCTTATAACTGTCATAATGTAGCTTAAATATTGATACTAAATTCTGATTAATCTCCAGAATATTTAAGGTATCATAAAGCGTAATTTGAATGCAGTTTATCATGGTTCCAATAACCTTAACATTTAAATTTGTCACTAACCCTCATGTTAGTTATTTGTTGATTTTGGGGTAAACATATAGAACTAGACTCAACCAATCATGTGTTAATGAGAATACTAAGATTAGCAGACTTAAATATCATTAATATACAACTATCAATTTAGCCGGTTGTTCTTTTGAATTATGGATAGTCTTGATGCTTATGTATAATCTAATTATATATATTTGCAGTGAGACTTCTCCTTAGAGAACTTAAAGCTGAAAGTAATATTTGTATTTTGTCCATGAACTTTAGTATTATTCTCTTTTAGGTTTTATTTAATGGAAGTGAGTTGAATAACATCTTACTTTCTAGTACCATGCATTTCTTTTCTTGTACATATGTCGTTGATCAACGCACTCATTTTCTTTTGGTACTTTTGAGTGGTATAGTTGATTCTTAAAGCATCAACTTGTACCATTGAAAATTTTAGTATATAATGTACTGAAAAATTGTACTTATTTTCATGTGTGAGTCCTTAATTTTGTGGGTCATGAAATTGTATATTATGACGTATTCGGTAATGTCATTTAACCTTATAGTTAGAATTTAGAAGTAATGCACACATCTTATGAGTTATTTTAATTATTTAATAGATATTAGATTAGTTTTAGGAAAAACTAAATCTAGAATAACTCTATTTGATAGCATGAGTTTGTTGATTATCATAAGAGATATTCTGGTTGACTCATCCCATTTTTCATGTTCTAGGTTTCTTCTTTATTACTATTATTAGAATGAGCAATGAGATGATCATGTCTTGAGGATAATAAAAAGATGAGAAGAGCTAAAAGTTAATTAAACTCTTTATGAAGCAAAAACATATTAGGTTTGAGATTATAGTGGATGATTTGAATGAGATGTAATTTATAGGAAAAAAATTATAGTGAGTAATGTAACGAGATATTAAAGCAAGACAGATTAAATTTTATGATCATTAGATTAATGAAGGATCATTAATGTGATGATCATTATATTTTATTGAAGATGTGAAATGTTTATTATTAACATCAAACTAATAGACTATATTAATTAAAAGGTTCTACTTAAATAAAGAATAAATTACCTTTGGACAGGATTAAAATTTATTTAAGTATAGATGTAACACATCACCTTTGGGCAGAAGTGTACATCAAAAAATTCATTCCAGTTAAGCTTAAAATGTTTTATATGTTTACAAAACATTTAATTAGTTAATAGAAAACCAATTGTTAGCACGAACCGAACTTGAGTTTTTTGGTTTGATGTGTTTTCGGGATTTAGTGTTTTAGGAAACTTAGTATTTTCCATAAACTATTTTAACCGTAAACACATACACATAAGTCCATAAACAGTTACGTGACAAGTTTTGACCCAAATTCTTAAAGATTATAAATTTATTCAAGATTTATTTATATTTGAAAATAATTCTTTCAAAAAAATATATGACAAACGTATCAAAATTTAATTTAATGTATATCTATAAATAACTCCATCAACAATCTCGTAAATTTGACTTATTGCCTGTGAGTTAACAAATATTTGTTTCTTGGGGTCTACGTCGTTCCCAATTAAAGAACATACCATATTATTATAATGACATTTACTGTATTCAATTGTTTACAATCTTGTGAAGGCTATATAGATTTAGTTTTCAATATATAAAACTTAATTAATAATAAAATCGAAAATTAACTTTGGGTTTATCAGATTTTATTCCATGTCTTCCGGTTTAGATCCTGAGTTAATGGAAAACATGAAGAACTGATTTATCAGCATCGCTCTTGATACCAGATGTTAATCAGTACTTCACGTTGGTAATGGAAAACATGAATAATATGATAAACCTATAACTAAAACATACATGTTACAACAGAGAGAGTAGCCATGGCTGATGAGTCAGATCCAGACGACAAGATTGTCAGCTTGGTTGAGTTCCCCTTTAGGATGTATATTAGTGATGGGGATTAGGGTTCTTGAGAAACCGAATAATATATGGAGAGAGAGGTTCACGAAAATATTAGGTGAGGTTTAGGGTTATGTTGTGTGATGTTAATTAGCCTCTCCATATATTTATATACACCCAAAGGGAAACCCTTGATTAGCAAGAAAGGATAATTTGGTCCATCAACAATTACAATTATAAGATATAATTTAATATTTTGATCTAATTATTATATAAATGATAATGATGACCATATATAAATATATATATATCCATATATTTATTCTTACACTGTGTTTATATCCTTACAAATATAAGCCTTCTAAATGTTACATCATTTAGGATTATAGAAGTTTAACCTTGACTTTCAATTTTGCATTTCAACAACCTAATTACTTCTTCGAAGTAAGAATGACCAGATGTAAACTAAAGTGAAATTTTGTTGTAAAAAATTGGTCAAAGCTACCTTTTAAAAAAACATGTTTACTTAAACCATGTGTAATAGATGGAGTCCTTATAACTTATAAGGGCGTTATGCGACATGTGACGTCACATCAGCATATGAGTTTTTTGGTTAAAATAAGTGTAATTGATGGAGTCCATTTAAATCATTACCTTATTTTTATTTTATTATTATATTTTATTAACAAAATAAACAAAAAAACAAACCCACTAGTCATATTCGATCGCCCCGCCCCACACCTGGATCTGTGTAGGAAGCGTTCACCCCCTCCAAAGTGTTCATAACGGGGCGGGGGGTGGGGGGGGGGGGTGTTTATGGCGCTTTGGGGCGCCCACTATAGTGGGTCTTACCATGGCATGATGAAGTCTTTAAATTAAGTTACAAATCATTAATTATAATTAAAGCCTTCTTTTTAACATCAATTAAATGCAGCCTATAAAACTAAAACTGAAAGAAGCATTCAATTAATGTATTTAACTTGGTGGAATCTAAGATACTCCTTTATGATTTTTTTTACGGACCAACTAAGTAACGACGTGTACTTTGTACGCGGTTCTCATTAGCTAAAGGTAGCCTGAGCCGACCACTAGTTCGGACGGACGGAGCCACTAGCGGTCCACCTATTGAGGGATTCCCCGGATAAAACCCGACCCCCACACCCGCCAAAGGCACGACGATTAGGGGCCGGTAAAACCGGGTGAGATCAGGACATATCTCCCATATAAATTGGTGATAGTGAGGTATGAACCCCTCATGTGTCACTAACAAAGTAAGTGCTCTACCATTAAGCTACATTCAATTTAAAATAATAGTATTAGAAAAAACTGAAAATATATATTCTTTTTTAATTTTTTATGTGATAATTGATAAGTTATCTAACGTTTAGGTAATAATTAATGATAAAAATCAATTATTTTCTATTTTTTACATTTGCGTTTATTAGATAACTAGGATTTTACCCGACGCGTTGCGTTAGGCAAATCGGTAAAATTTGGATGGTGGTATTGAAACTAAAATTAAAAAGGCGGTGACTTTACGCGAATTTGGTTGGTTTCCTTTTCGTTCGTTACGGTATCGGAACAAAAAGAAAAAGAAAATTGGCATCCGGTCGGTTTTCATTATGGTACTGGAACTAAACAAAAAAAAACAAATGACATCAAAACCCTAACATTGTCAGTTCCGGACGTTGATGTAGTGAGTTTACACGAATCCAGTCTGTATTCGTTACGTAAACAAAAATTGACGTTAGGTCGGTTCTCCTTACGTTCGTTATGCTTACATTCGTTATGCTACCAATACTTAAAAAGAAATCAAAATGGTATGGACATGTTTAGTGCCGCCACTTGGCTAGCGACACCAAACTTCTCTTTTATATTATATAATAATTACTTTTCTAACAAAAAAGTGGTAATGAAGTTATATTATATTTGGTCATAAATATATGGCATGTGGTACATTAATTTTGTAATTATGATTTGACCTTTAGCTCATAAATTTAATTTTGGTTTGTAAATTATGAATAACTAAAAATGATTTGTTACGAAGATTTATTTATTCTAAAAGAATTATACAATGCTTAAACTCTTTGTGATCTTCGTTCTCATCTTCATCTCAACATTTTGTTGTGCAAGTTCAACTAATTTTTCATCACTGGATTGTATTTTGACTCCTGACTGGCATATGTTTGTGAAGAATGGCCTCCCAAATGATGACATCGTAGCTCATATTCGAGATACTGCTCCTTGGCATGAACCGATATGTGACCATTGTAAACTATCACCTGGGATTTCTTTCGATTGGTACTTTTGTCCAGGTGCTGACAGGTATTACGGCGACTTCACTTGGGGTTCAAAACAAAAAAATGTGTCATTGTATAGTAGCCACATTATAAGATTTTGTGGACATAAGTTTCTGTCGGGTACAGAGCATTGTTATTGGTTAGTTAAACCAGACGGATTTTATGTAGCTAAAAAAGACTTGCCGATAGACGATCCAAATTGGAGTTATGAAAGCCCTTGGATCTAAATATTGCATGAGTATTTTGATTGTTTAAAGAGGTTTCATATAAACTTGAATTGTAAGGGTTCTTAATAAAAACATCGATTATAATAAACACATGAAACTTATTTGCAGCAAAGAACTTGTCGATCACTTCCTCACTCCCCACTCATCTCCATTTGCACCACACCAATTCTTCTCAGTTTATTATTATTATTATTATTATTATTATTATTATTATTATTATTATTATTATTATTATTATTAGGGATGTGATCCTCCCACACCACCACCACATGCCTATACGGCTCGTATAGGCCTATACGGCCGTATAGGGTACACATGCCTGACAAGGGGACAAAAAAACAGCTTTTTGCAGCCTATACGACCGTATAGGTATTAAATGTCTCGTATTGCATTCAGAAAAAACCATAAAAGCTATACGGTCGTATAGGGCTATACGACCGTATAAAAAACATTTGCAGAAACATTCAGAGTGCCTTAATCGCTGCCGGAAAACGATTTAAAAAAACCTCAAATTTTGGGGTGCATTTTTATTTTAATGTATGTTGACTAGATGTTAAAAAAACCTCAAATTTTTATTATATGTAAACAACAAATATGCCTTGACAGTCTTGAGCTTTTGACGAGCTAAGCTTGAGCTCAACATTTAAACCCGTTAAGATAAATGAACCAAATACGATCCATATAAATCACATATATTGTATATATGGTCATCATTTTTTTAAAAAAAAAAGTGTCTATAAACGAGCCAAATACGACCCGTATAAATCACATATATTGTATACTAACTTTTAGCTCGCGTGTTACGCAGGTTTATTCAGATTTATATGTATATTATTGTAAATATGTAAATCTTGGCTAATGCTTTGTTTAGGTTTCAACGTAAGCATAAATTTTGAGTTGCAGATTTTGTATCTTAAATGTTTTTGTTTATGCGTTTTTCACGTTATCCATACTCAATGTTCTTAATTTTTTTATGATTTTTGATTCACTGATAATTTGATTTTTCATAGAATTCTATGTTAATATTTGAACTTCCACATAAACTTTGATGTGTTTCTTATTAAAAGTAAAGTGTACATGAACATAACCACTTATGTGTTGTTAATGAAAGTTAAGAGATTACACGTTATAATTTATTAACGAAAGTTTTACGATCATACGCAAAAATGTATTGTTTCTGATGTTATCACCCGTATAAAGTATAAATGGGTCAAAACCGGGCTAAATGAATTAGAGCTCACCATTTAAGAATGAAGCAATCTGGTGACTCAAGAGGGGCTGGGGAGTGACCAGAACGCGACACGTAGGATTTAGAGGTTTCGTTTATATAAATTATAGTTTTTGGCCCATTGTTATGGGGGTTTATTAGGTTTTTGTTTTTAATCATTTTCCTGTTTTTATTTTTTGTAGTGACTTGTTTTACTTTGTTTTGATTTAGTAGAATTAGTTTGCAATGTTCATTATATTTTAATGTTTGAGCTATTTCAATTGTGATAAGTAGTTTCTTTAGATTTTTAACAAACAATCGAACACGAACACGAACACATCCATTTATAAATGAACAAACATGAACACAAATATTTATCTTATGAAATGCATGTCTCGTTTTTGTCCTTAATCACATGCTTTATCATTCGTTTATTAACATAAATGATTCTAGTGTCACGTAATGAGTTGGGAGAGGTGTAATAGGTTTTAGAAAATTGAAATCATGTTCATCCTAAAATGATGAAGATTGTGAATGGTTGGTGAAAGGGGGTCATAAGTGTTGTTGACCCATATGATTGCCTTCAAGCGGATCATAACATAACCATTACATCAATAATGAGATATATCACCATAACTAAAAATTGACCAACCAATCCTTTAACATTTTAATATTCGTTTATCCTCAAACAAACAAACAAAAAACCTGACTAATGAAATGCATACTCTAAGGCTCTAAGTCATGACATCACTTGTTGTTGTACGAATTATTTAAAATAAAGCTGTAGCAAAGCATAGAACACTCAGATACTAACCAATACTTTAGTTCAATTTTTGGTGTCATTTTCATAATTTCATCATATCACGAACTCGAGTCTCATTTGATTTTTCAAACTCTTTTATTCTCTCACTCAGCTCATATCAAAGTCCACTACTTCATATTCATCTCTTCATCCTTGTCTCTCAAGTATGATAATTCCTTTTAGCTTTTTTCTAATTCCTCTTGAAGCCTTTTCATGTTTAGAATCATTTCCACAATTCAGGTTCAATATAATTTCAGTTCAGCGTAACTTTGTTCATTCTGGCTCTCAAATTGTCAAATTAATCATCAAGGATCTAAAACACACATCAAAGTACTCCAATCCCACACTTACTAATAATCATGCAATAATTATCTAGCTTTTATTCATACACGTCATATTCGCATACCTACATATAACGTTTATGTATCTTACGTTTATAGAACAATAATATCTGCAAGCAACAAACTGAATAAGAAACAGAAAAAACGACGCATTTAGGGGTGTTTGGATGCGTCTCAAATCTAATTAGGTAGTAATCAAGTTTTAGTGTTGTTTAAAACTAAAAATGAAACTTAACTGACTCTATGATTTCTAACATAAAATTAGACGAATAGCATATAATAACTTTTAAAGGCATATATCTCCCAATTTTTTATAAACAATTTTTTTAAAAGAACAACTTACTCTATTTTAATATGAGTCTCCCACCTATATTGTCCACCTCAAAATCTCTCAAGCACCTACATGTGCAATGAGTCCCTAACTATATAAAAATTGGGTTTGAAAACATTCTAAAGGAGTGACAAACATAGCATATAAAAAAACTATATACAATTATTTTAATAACTTTATGTCACATGTAGGCAAACCTCCCTAAACAAATTTCCATGTAATTTTGAAAGCTTGTGCCTCGGTATTCTAGAATGTAGATAAAAGCTATCCACATTCTGCATAGAACAATTTCAAAATATATGAAACACAATTACAATTTTCACAAAACAAAAACACAAAATTGATTGTAACTTGGCTAATAACAAACTTCAAAATACCATCCAATTCAACCAAATCGATATGAGTAACACTTGGTGCTACATGATGAAAGGGCAACACGGCTTTAGCCACACTTCTAATCCAACAAAAAAAATCACATAAACATACTATATAAATTCATGATCAAGTGTATAAAGCAGCAGCAAACCTCATGAGACGGAAAGTGTCTAGCATACTCGCTATGCATAAACTCACAAAGTGAGGTCTTCCTTCGTTCCATTGGTGCAGGCGTAGAAACAACTTTATTATCCTATATATGAGGCATACATGCATACATACTTTTAGTATAGTTCTTATTACTACACGAAAAACTATATATAATTACACAATCATCAAATCAAGTGTAACTAACCTCTTCCTCAACCCTTAATCGGAAATCGTTCAATAAGCCTATAGGATACTCGATTTTTGTTTTATCTTCAAACATTTGGAAGCTGCAAATTTTACAAAACTGATTAATTCCTACATCTATCAAGTCAAATAAGTCAAACCTAATTCAATTTTAGGCAACTTGTATACATATAAATCGAGGATAAAATTGCATAGATAGAGTATAATAATCGATATATCAGAGACACGTCTATAAAGCGCATACCTCATATGGAGAGCGGCAAGTACTAACCACATCGTTCTCATTAAATACGGGAATAACCTTATAAGACAATCAAGAATCCACCGTTTCAGTGAGTTATTTTCTAGACTCTAGACTTCGAAAGTCGTTATCAGTCACGAAAAACTGAGCTGATATCACATCCAACTGCAAACACAATATTAAGTGTCTCATTTAAACAAAAGTTAAAGACGTGGTGACATGAATTAAATGAAAATAAAGAAATAAATCGAACCTGACTGAACAATGTGTTGTAAAGTGCCATAAGACCGTTTTGTAGAAACCGCTGCAGCCTTACCGTCAAGCTCAACTTGCGGTTTCTGAAGATTCGCAAAGCTTCAAGACAATAAACAATTATTAATATTTTAAACCAGATAATATAATTTATGATTTAGTTACATCATGTAAATAACGAATAAACCCGCTGTGGACTAATTTTCTGTATCTAAGTCGTTGTCGCACAGCACCAACAACACCTGATGAGACCAAGATAACTTTGAATCCTTGATATTTTAGCGTTTGAAGTTGCCTTTAGAATATAATAACATAACTTAATCATAATAAGAATTCAAGATGTTACATAAATATTTATTTTTTCGAACGGGTTCTGATAAACTATACCTGCTCACAGAGAGCTCCCAGCCGTACAAGCGCGAGTCTTCCGTCCTCTCGGGTGACGACAACTATCCCTACCTTTTAATATATGATTTATCAGTTCATAATTGTCATTATATTTTCCATTTTTATCCAATACTGGAAATTATAACAAATATATCTACCCATTCATTATACCTATTACTACTTGGCATTGCATAAAGAGTAATGGTAATTTTATATTCTTTTTAAAGTAATTTTGTATAAAATTCCCTAATTCATTAAGATTTATAAACATCCAGAAACAATAACAAAAGTAAATTCATTAATATTGCTAATTAAAATTAGAAATTGCATAAATATTAATATTATTTTTCAATCCTCATCATATTGTGATCGCTGTTAACCGACCCATTTCAAAACCAAGCATTTCCCACCAATAGCTATAACATCCTATGGCACCCTGGCACCCTGGGTGAATAAGATGCATATAAGTTAGTGAGTAATCTAAAGGATCAAAATAAATGAAATAATATACAGCAATAGAGCCCAACAATAATTAGCAAAAGTGAACCATCACATTTGATTTGTATAATTAATTGTTTATGGCAATTGGATCTCCGTTACAATCGATCACAAAAGTGTCTTTGCTTCGATTCTCCTTTGTTCCATCATCTCTTTATTTCACCAGGTATTTATTAGATTTCTTTCTAGATTATATGTTATTATTCATCATCACTAGCACCTGAGACATAAAATTAGATGCAAATTCAGTTATTAACTGAATATAAAACAAATTAATAATCAATCAATATGAGAGACCATTTAATAATCAGTAAGTGGTTAATGAGGGTGCAAATAAGAAAACTTAAATGTACCGTTTAATGGGGTAAATATGAACCATTTATATGAAATTAAAAGTTGACCCGTTAACTGGGTAGTTGTGACTTGTTTATGCAGGAATGCAACCATTTACCAGTCGTTAATTATGAACATTATTTTGACCCGTAACACATTAACAATAAAAAAAATTAACCCGTTTTCGGGATAACTTTGACCTATTAATAACAAATTGTGTTTCCATCAGTAGTTTTATTGTTAGTTTATACCATTATTTATTATCTTACGCATTTACATACTTGAATAATGGACCAGAAAAGTTAACATCTTGTTGCTGCAAAGAATATTAACCAACGGCCCATTTATGTACATATGAATTTTCATGAAAACTCATAATACAGTTAGACATTCTATTCAAAGGCCAGGACAAATAAAACATATATTGTTCAATGCTAAAAGGAAACTTTCACAGATGCATTTCATCGAGCACTTTATTTTTAAAATTGTGATTTGTTCGACTTTAAACCCACAGATTTGTTCTAATTTTGTTTCATGATACATAATGACTTTTAATTTTCAGATTTTGATTTTGTTGAAATGAATATGAAATCTCATGCTCATGTGTTCACGTCTACATGTGATTCCAGTCATGGTTTAGGTCTTATTTTCTTCAATTCGAATTGATTCAGTCTACCACGAAAGAAAAGTTTGTGTTGCATGTAAATGAACGAACGAAAAATAGCGTTCATGGTTGTTTGTTTAACCCATCCACCGTACATGAATTTGGAAATTTGACACGAAGTCGAACAAATTTATACTAAATAATTGATCTTAAATAATTTGACTAAATAATATAATGATAATGGTAAATCATGATGATGATCCCGTCCCGACCTGAACACGTACATAGGCATAAACATACAGAGCTCAGTTCGTGTTTGGGTTGGTTGTCGAGTATATGTCGGGTTGGACCTGCAAACATTAGGCCATATCTATCACTTGATAGACAAAACAAAAGCTACGAACAAAGAACAAAAATTTAACTCGCTTCAAACAAAAACACTAACAAAACAAAACGAACTCAGACATTTCCTAAAAGCCACCTAAGTATGAAGAATATAACACAACTGAAACATCCAAACACAACTCAAGTAATAAGAAATACATTCACACCGAAGGTTTAAAAATAGATAATTAAATAATGCATTACCTAAGTATGAAGAATCTTATAGTAGGTGAAAGACAATGGACATCATATGGCATGCAAAAATAAAACCAAATTCAAAACAGAAAAAAAAAAAAAAAAAAAAAACTGGACGTGGTTTACTCGAATTGTCTAAACTGTCTGAAACAAAAACGATGAAAGTCAATAATCAATTACTTGGTATCTACATAAGTATAAAATTACACATCCTTAAATAAAACAGGTTATCTATTTGACCATCTTAACAATTACAAAGATTTTTGAGTGTCTAATGGGTACTTGCAACTAACAATCGATAATCAATAATCAATTACTTGATAAAACCAGAACAATAATTAAAATAGGTTCTGACCTCAACACACCGATCGAAGCTAGTTACCATTCAATCACCATCTATTTTGAAGGACCAGCTGTGCGATAAAATGAGTGGCTAGGGTTTTGAGAGATGGGGGATTTGAAACACGAATTAGTATGGGGAAAAGGATGAACGGGCTATATGTTATTTGATAGCAGTTGGTTATCCTATTTGAGATGTTATCACCCGACACATGCCATCGATGGTTGCCTTTTAATTGATACAAAGTTTGGAGAGAGGATGGTTTTTGAGAGTGGGAAGAGATGAACGTAGTTTGGTTTAAAATTTTATAGATAGATAGATAGATATGGTCATCATTTTTTTTTTTTAAAAATGTCTATATACGAGGCACAATAAACGGTGGCAGACAACCTCTGACACGATTCAGGTCCTATACGACCGTATAGCCCTATACGAACCGTATAGGACAAAAAATGGGGGTGTTGTGGGAGGATCCCTTGCCTATTATTATTATTATACTCACTTTCTCTATACAAAAATGGCCTCAAACGGTGCTCTAAGAGTTGCACTCGTTGCTCTTTGTGTTCTAGCCATCTCCTCCACCTCCGCCTTTGCTCGCGAATATATCGAGTTCTCACCCGCACCCGCTCCTGCCCCGATGGAGGCCGGTTCGGCTGTTTCAGTTACTCTTTCAATAGTGTTTGTTGCAGCTTCGATTTTGGTTTCTGTTGCTGGTATTATGCTGCATTAGAGAAAGTGAACTGATAAGAGTTGAGAATGATGATTTGGTTTTTTAATGGCTTATTTATTTATTTACTTTTGGCCCTAATATCTAATCAGGGTTTTTTTTTCTTTAATTTATTTTTGTGCTACTATTATTGAAATTATTATGGATCAAATATATTTATTTGTTTGTTTGTCATCGGTGTGTGCAATTGAAAAAATTGAATTAAATTCAAATTAAGCGACTTAATCGAATTGAAAAGACGTAATTGTACCAAAAAAAACCGACGGTTGGGTTTTGTAATATATGTAAGCTGAAATTTTACGGTTTGGTTTTGCTTTTTTGTTTTAAAGAAAATCGAAAAATAAACTTATTAAGTGTAAAAACAAACCATTTATAATGTTGGTTTGGTTGTTAAAAGGAATTATTTTTAGGAAAGTAATAAGTGGTGTAGAAATATTTAACCAAAATACCGGTGATTGCCCGGCATGTGGTTTATTGGAGGACGACCTCATATTTTTGCTTCGTGCGGGTTATCACAATCGGTTTGGCAAGCTATCTCAACTTGGAGTAAAGTCTCGCGATTGTTTGCGTTTTGTGTTCACAACATTGTCGAGCTTTATAAATGTAAGGCCCCGTTCCTGGTAGCCCTATTTTAGCGTCGGATTTACTCATAAACACAGTTCTACAAATAAGAGTTTATTAAAACTTTCGCGGAATATAAACTTTAACCGTTTATTAGATAACATTTAATCTTTTCTTTAAAACCATAACATAAATCATCATATTAAAACATCATTTCTTCCATCTTCAAATGCCAGCCGTTCGATCCATGTCATGTGCCAACCTCATGCCAGCTCTTTAATCATATTCACCTGCGTGCATACTAAAAGTCAGCTACGCTAAGTGAGTTCTAGTTAATCAGACGACATACAATACATACACATATCTTACATACATACATATCTTATCCTTGTATAAATATCCATAAGAGAACGTCACATAATATCTATTAAAAGAACTATTACTATTTCCCCTACTATTTGTATTCTCCATAGAAGGACACACACTCTCTCTCTCTCTCTCTCTCTCTATATATATATATATATATATTCTCCATAGAAGGAGCATCCTATATACTTCCATAGAATGAACACTATGCTTTCCATTAAAGAAACGCCAGGCTTTCCATCAAAGAAACGCTGGGCTTTCCATTAAAGGAACACTATGCTTTCCATTAAAGGAACACTGGGCTTTCCATTAAAGGAACACTATACTTTCCATTTAAGGAACACTCTATATATTATCCGTAGAGGGAACTCTATATATAAGCTATCGTTTAATATCCATATAAGGAGACAATCATCGCTATTCTTGGCAATATATGCAATATCCGAAGATCGTTCACGTATCAACAAGTAATCATCCCTGCATTACATACAATATCCATATCTTTATTTATAACCTAACGGTTCATGCAATATCCGAAGATCGTTCACGTACCGACAAGCAATCAATCGTATCTAACACATATATCATACATGGCATACACTTATCATTTAAGTTAAGTGTATTAACTGTCACATCGAGTATGCACACAGCCCCGAAAACATAACAAGGAAGTGGAGCTAGAAACTCACCTGAACTCGGTTACTTCTTCCGTTAATGGTTACTCCTTTCTTGACTGTGCACGGCTAGCTGTATAACAATTATGCGTATTGATTAGTATCACTTTCCATATCGCGTTTCTAGTTTAATTATTACCCTCAACGTATGGGGGTCCGGGGGCAGCGCCCCTGGCAGCGGGGTCTAGGGGCGGCAGCCCCTAGCAGGGTCCAAGGGGCAGAGCCCCTGGCTGGGGTCGAGCTGTCTTAACACATTTTCCATTAGAAAATTAAATTATTATTTAATTCGCTAACTAAATCTCTATAACGAATTAAGCCTAATTCGCTATTCTGATTCGTTATCTCATCATAACTTGATTCGCCGTCTGGTTCGTTATCCTCACATAACGAATTGGCAAGTAACGAATCACCTGATTCGTTACTTGATTCGTTATGCTAATTCGTTATCTGAACATCATCTGATTCGTTACTGAAGAGGTAGGTCCCAGCAGAGCCCAGTTGGACCCGCAGGACTCACCTTAAAGAGAGACGTCTGCGCAGAAACCAACTGGATCCGCAGGACCCACCATGCTCAGAGACGTGACGTCCTTACGCGCAGTACGCAAGCTGTTCCCGCAGGAAATGCCTCCCAATGGTGAAGTACTCCGCCTGTTCCCGCAGCTACGGATACAAGCCATCAGGGAAGGCCACCCGCGCAGCAAGGCTACACGCACAAGGCACTTAGCTCTCAATAATTCAGTAGTCACCTGAAGGAATGAGCAAAGCCGGGAACAATCCCGCACAAAGGCGGGAGGGGGAATACTCCCGCCCAAATAAGCCAGTCCGTACTATACTGTAAGATCTTTTGTACCGTACCTGACGAGGTATGGGCAAAAGATCTGACCAGAGATACGACAGCCCATTGACAACAGTATGGCGAGCAGCATGCTCTTGTACTGTATGTCACTATTAGCCGCTACCTACTCACCAACTCTTGTCATAACACGTGCATAGCCTGCAGTTGGTGGAAAAGGAATAGTACACAGCAGGCCTGGTCATTGTCAGCCGCTGCCTACCCACCAACTGCCAGCATGGCACGTGCGTAGGCCACAGTTGGTAGAACAGGAATACTATTCAGCCGGCTATACCCTCTTGGAAACCTACCTTCGGCTATAAATACCCCAAATGGTATGATCATCTCATCTTATCTTGTATCTTACATCATATACTTGATATCTGCTCTAGCAATCTCTTAATATACATTTATATTCAAGAGCAATCTAGTCTGATTCTCACGCCGGAGGGTGGTCACAAGGAGGAACCCCCCCTTCTCAGTGACGAGCTTACGGTGTCTGTTTTGCAGGTTATCAGAAGAACCATCTTTGCCGGATCTAACCCCTCGTGGGAAACATCTATTTAACCTCCAGATTATCCGTAATCTGCCCGGGGTCGATTAGTGTTTCTTCAGTTACCTTAGCATAGCGATTGAGCATATAACGAATTACCAGATTCGTTATCTTATCTAACGAATGGATAGATAACGAACTAAGAGCTCATTCGTTATCAAGTCTCACGAATTGGATCCCATTCGTTATGAACGCGTAACGAATTAGTCAATCATAACGAATCACCTCTGTTCTTATCCAGACTTTGACTACAGGGTCAAAGTCAAAATCACCAAGAACGTAAACATTCAACCTATCTCAAATCTGTAATTAAATCTTCGTTTCTTAACGAAATAACATGATTTAGGTACCGTTGGAATCGCCTATGCAACGCCTACAAACCCCAAGGGTCCAATCATCCAGATATTCGTGTTTGTAGGGTGCGATTTAAGCATCTATAATACGGGTTATTTAGGTTAACAATTAACCTATCAAACGTTAATCAATTTCAGTAAGTTTGGCTTTGTTGGATTATTTTTTACCATACTAAAACAGATCTATGATTTCTAGACTAAAACCGAACTTTACGCACAAGTTCTTGATATAAACATACCTTAAACGAGTCGGTTAAACGAACACGGTCTAGTCTTGATGTTGTTTTGGTTCTTCACGACGATCTAGCACCAAAGGGTTCGGGTTTCCACCTTAGAATCTTGGCTCGGGTCATAGGATGGTGTTTGTGTGTGTTTATCAAGGTGCAGGCTATGGTGTGGATTTGGATAAAAATGGAAAGGATTAGGGTTTAAGGGGTATTTATACTCCCTTAAGCTCATGGACCTAAGGCCCATCTTTCCCTTTTGGTCCATAATTAATTCCATCTAAAAGTCTTCTTATCCTATCATATTTTATTATTCTTATTATTAACCGAACGGAAAAATTGAGATGTTACAATAAATGTACCAAGTTCCCGAAAAAAAAGGCGACGTTGTTCCATATCATGGTGCTTGTGAAAGCTTAAAAATGATAAGGTGCATGGTCAATGGTGGCTGTTGGTAGTGCTGTGGAGAACGTACAAATTCTCATATTCTTTGATTAACAATAGGTTGGGTGGTGTGTCATTCTCGTGGACGGGCTGGGGTAGATTTGTTATGTAGTGGTTTTGTGTTGGTTTCAGTTTTGGTGCATTTTTCTTTAGTGGTCGGGTGAGCTGCTTGCTACGCCGACGAGTCGTATTATTGGTGAATTTTTTAATTTATACTTTTGTTTGGCATTAAAAAAATAATAATTACTTAATTTATCATTAACTAACAAAAGCGCTTAGGCTCAAAGCCTCAAAATTCATTAATATTGAATTCTTATTTTTTAATTTATTTTAAGTTGAAATGACAAAACCAAAAAAATTAAGTAGAAAAGCTGGAAAAAAAAACCGAGTGATTTTTAGAAACCAAAAATTTAATTTAAAACTGAATATTCGACTTTGTTTCAGTTCAACTCAAAGCCGACTTTTTGGTGTAACAACCCCACCTCTTTCATCTATACTATATATAAAGCATGAGTTAAGAATCTTTTAAATTTTAGGAGGTCCATAGCACAAGGTATAACATACAATGCATAAATCTATGAGATTTTAGGGGTAATATGGACTTTTCAATATTTTCTACGATTGACAAACGACAAACGGCATATGATACAAAAATATTTATAAGTATAATCCTTTAATTTCAATCACATTTTGTTAATATATATAATAGTTACACATTTACCCTTTATTTTAAATTAATTACCCCTACGACTTTTAAACGACCATAACTTTTTTCACGTTAATATTTTTCAAAAAAATAATACACCATAAAAACGAGCATTTTATGCTCTTTAATTTGAGTATCATATTGCTATATTTTTTTAATTTTAACAGCTTAACATGTTATATGATTACCATTTAGACCGGGAAATGGGCCCCGTCGAGGGGGTTCGGGTCATGGGTCAAAAATGGTTATGAACAAAACACGTGATACCCCGCGATATCGTAGGGGCGCCCGGTTACTTATAAATCACATAGTATAAGCTTAAAGAGGGGTAAAAGGATCATTGATATACGTGTCTTTCCATTTTATATAAATTAGTTACAATTTTTACCATTTAACTTTTACAACCTTATATAAATTTATAAAATTATTACGTGATTGCCCCCCATCATCTTTAACCCACTATTTGACAACTGTTTTTAAAGTTCTTGTTATATCCATATTTTATAATACATTACGATATATAAAAAAACCGACTTACCATTGCGACGCACATGTTTTTTGTCAACGTTATGTTGAGTCTGACTTGCTATACATGTACCACATGGTCTCTTGTACGAACTAATATTGTTCGCTTTGCTAATTTTCACCCAACACAAAAAAGATAGAAAAACTCGTATCTTGTACAAGATTATGGAGGTCATTTGATGCTTACTGTGAAATCCGAGTCGGGATTTGTTGTCGTGCTGACATGTGCCTAGTGTTTCTTAGCTGTTCCCGAGCTTAGATTCGAGCCCTAACACATAAATAAACCCGTTAGAAGATGACCCAAGGAGTGAAGCCTTGAGAGCACTGTCCAGTGCTCAAGTCAACGAGTTATAGCGACATACACATTTACATAAATCCACAATATATAAACTTGTAATGTACAAACAGACTAGACAAATTGTTCTATTGTCTCGTGATGTAAAACTTTCAGTTTGAATATGTAGAGTTCTGTTTTATTAGTGGCTTTGGATTGGATTTGGATTCACATCACATAGTCGACTCCAACGACTTCATACGACTCCTTAGGAAGTATTTAATAATATAAATAAATTGAAATAAATAAAAAGAAAAAATACAACATGAGTCCTTGGTGTTGCAGAATGCAGATTGAAATGTTTGTAGAAACGAATCTTGTTAAACTAGTGGATGATTTCCATACATGGAAAGCAATAAACGATGAATAAGTGAAGAAACACTAAGTGACCCGGTGCAGATTATAGATAATCTGGGGGTTAAGTAATGTTTCCCACGAGAATGAGGTCCAACAGAGACGGTTGTTCTTCAGGGGACCTGCAAAACAAACACCGTAAGCTCGTCACTGAGAAGGGGGGGGTTCCTCCTTGTGACCACCCTCCGGCGTGAGAATCAGACTAGATTGCTCTGAATATAAGTGTATATTAAGAGATTGCTAGATAACAGGATCGCAGATGATCTTACCATTCCAAGATGTTGGAGTATTTATAGCCGAAGGTAGGTTTCCTAGAAGGTACAGCCGGCTGAATAGTATTCCTGTTCTACCAACAGTGGACTATGCACAGGCCATACTGGTTGGTGGATAGGTTACGACCAACAGTAACAAAGTCGGCTGCACTATTCCACCAACTGTAGATTATGCACGTCCCACCTACTGTGGATTATACGCAGGCCATGCTGGTTGGTGAATAGGTTACGGCCAACAGTAACACTATTCTACCAACTGTAGGCTGCGGACGCCCCTCAGTAAGAGTTGGTGAGTAGGCAGCGGCTAACAGTGACAAACAGTACTAGAGGGTGCTCCTCCTCGTACTGTTGTCGGTGAGCTGTCACCCTGTGATTGGCTCATGGGCTGTTCTGGTCAGATTGTCTGTCCTATCCATACCTTGGTAGGTATAGTACAAAAGATCTTTCAGAATCATACGGACTGGCTCATTTTGGCGGGATTGTTCCCGCCTTGCTCATTCCTTCATGTGACTACTGAAGTAGCTATTGTCTTGTGCGTGTAGCCCTGCTGTCTGCGGGTAGCCTTCCCTGATGGCTTGTATCCGCAACTGCGGGAACAGGCGGGGTACTTCACCATTGGGAGGCTTTCCCTGCGTGTACAGCTTGCGTACTGCGCGTAAGGTTCTCTGAGCATGGTGGGTCCTGCGGGAGCAGATGGCCTTTGCGCAGACGTCCCTGTTCAAGGTGAGTCTTGCGGGACCAACTGGGCTCTGCTGGGACCTACCTCTTCAATAAGAAAGCTATGAGAGTTGAAATAGGAAAGCAAAAGATATAGAAGAAGAAAGAATTTTAGACTAAATTTGTTATACAAAATATGCAAACATTAAAATAATTTAAAATCATGAATGGTTACCCCTAAAATTTTACATCTTCGCGTAACGTGTCAAGTTTTTGTTTAAATATGAAATGTTCGCCTTCGTGTTAACACGTCACAAAGGACTTCCTAAACATGGAATGACGTAAAAAGACACTTTCGTATCCATGTCATGCATTAATTTATCGGTTACATTTACTAAGGAGCCGTTTATTGTTAGAAAAATGAATTCCTCATATTTATGTCATGTGTCAATCTTTCTACACGTTACATTTATTTAGAAATCGTTTATTTTCAAATAAATTTTAATGTGTTAATGTGACAAATCCATAGTGGGGAGGGGGAAATCGCCTCCTTCTGAACCCATCACCTTCCAACTTCAACGTCTTCTCCACATAGCTTGGAGACATTTTGGGACTCAAAACGCCCCCAAAACTCTAGGGGGTGGTATTCCCGATGTTTTGGGTGTGCTTTCCCTTCCGAAACGGCCCACTACGGGTGGCCTAAGTTAAAAGTGTTTATTAGGGTGATTGATTATAGAATAGTCAAAAAGTTAATAAATTAATTTATTAATTCACATTTTTATTCACCTAGACTAGACTAGGCGCGGTCTTGGGGGGGGGGGGGGGGCAACACTGAGGAGGAGAGGTGGGCCATGTGCTTCTCTCTCTCTCTCACACACACACACAAATACACAATATGTATGTATATAATGAGCGGTAATGGAGCTTTAAACCGCGACACGACTTTATGGAGAGGGGTTTTGAAGCCTCGTTTTCAACGTGGCAGTGACGTGTTGGAATATGATTTTCTCTCGAATATCTGTACGTCTATTCGTTACGACTACCTAGATTTACTGATTTTAGGCACGGGTACTTTCGAGTACATGTACGGTATTACGGGTTCACGGTACCTGTTTGAAATATATATGGTTTTTTATTGAGATTTCCAAAACTCATAACCCTAACGTGTTTTTTTTTAAGATATTCTCAATGCTTCAAGCGGAAATTTCAAAACCATTGATAATAATATTAAGTAATCAATAACAATTCTAATCAAACCAATTAAACCCTAGTTCTCTCCTTCTTCTTCAAACCAATTCCAATTAAACCAACAATCAATAACTGTTAACAATCACCATCAAACATGTGGCTACACAATTTTTTTTAGTTTTGGTATTATGTTTTGGTTGTGCTATTACGGGTTTGGTATTATAGATAACTAATTGTTGATAAGGTACCAGTATCAATACCAAGTTAAATAGAGATTTAAAAAAATTAACAAAGTGGTACCAACGAGTACCGTATCTAAAGTACCCATGCTCATACCAAGGGCCGACCTCAGGGTATGGCAGGGTAGTCGATGCTAGGCCTGAATTTTTTTTATTTTTTTTTTAAAATTATATGTATTCTTATGAACAAAATATGTATAATCAATATTTCAACACAATTACATAACCACTAGCTTGGTCTATTGGCAAAGTGGTATGACAACTAAAATATTGTGGGTTCTAGTCTTATTTAAGACATTTTTAAGCTTATTATTATAAATAAATTTTTTATACAACTTAAATCATAATCAAATAAGTTCATTTAGAATTAAATTGTTTAAACCTAACAAAATGTTTATTCTAATTAAGGCTCAAAAAAGTTTTTGCAATTGGCCTATAGAAATTTTCGTCTTTTCAAAACCGGCCCTACTTATACCCGTACTATAAAATTCGGTACCCATGTTTAGTGATTTTCAGTACTAAGCACTTCCGTATACACATGCAGTAAATATTAGCCCCTAGTTACCTGGACGGGCAACGAAGCCGTTCCACAAAAGAATGGTCTAATTGACATTTTTGTCGTCCTTAAACCTGATACTAGATTACGTCAACGACATTCAGACCGACCGAACCTCTTCAGATTTGCTTCCAACTACTTCAGACCAAAACCCCCTTCCACTTTTAGGTAATAATCTTTCACTCTTTCCTCTATGTAATTGATAATCATTTAGCTTTACCAGTACCAATTTCAGATCCATTTAATTGCATATTCATCTCTATTAATTGTAACCCAATGAATTTAACCAATCGAATGGATGAAGAACACCAATCTCTAACCTTTATGGAAACCGAAATCCTAAACCCTAACCCCAATTCATCCTTTCTAACCTTCGGCAAAGCCGGAGAAACCGACGAAGAAGACGAACCCGCTTTCGACGAAAACTCGAACACCAGACCCAAGGGCAGAAAGGTCAATTCACCCTGGCCCCGAATGAAATGGTCCGATACCCGAGTCCGGTTGTTAATTCAGGTTGTAGCCTGTGTCGGAGACGATGATGTTAATAATGTCGGTGATGCTGCGGGTTCGAGTCGAAAATGTATACATAAGAAGGGGAAATGGAAGACGGTGTCGAAGATCATGGTAACGAAAGGTTGTAAAGTGTCGCCGCAGCAGTGCGAGGATAAGTTTAATGATTTGAATAAGCGGTTTAAGCGGTTGAATGA
This sequence comes from Bidens hawaiensis, assembly GCF_021521415.1. NCBI lineage: Eukaryota > Viridiplantae > Streptophyta > Magnoliopsida > Asterales > Asteraceae > Bidens > Bidens hawaiensis. The sequence continues at coordinate 236,818 of NW_027505130.1, forward strand.
TATTTTGGGCCGAGGGGTGTCGTGTCGAGTGGTGGAGAATCCGGTGTTGATGGATTCGATGCCGAGGTTAACGGTTAAGATGAAGGAAGATGTGAAGAAGATTTTGAGTTCGAAGCATTTGTTTTATCCGGAGATGTGTGCGTATCATAACGGCCAACGGATCCCGAATTGTGACGAGGTGGATGTTAGTATTGGTCAACGCGGGTTGAAAGAGAGCGTCGTGGTTCATAGCTCGGATACTGATGATGATGATCATGATCATGATGATCATGACCACGATGACGACGACGATGATGATGATCATGATGACGGTGAACGGGTGACGGTGAAGAATAGGTTTCGTGATGAGATGAATGAGTTTTTTGAGGATGTTAATAACTCGAAGGCGCAGAAGAAAGAGTGGGTTAGGAAACGAATGTTGGAGTTATGTGAGCAGCGAGTCGGGATTGAGAGTGAAGGGTTTGAGATGGAGCAACGGAGGTTTAAGTGGGAAAGGTTTTGTGACCGGAAGGATCGAGAGCTTGAGGTTGCGAGGTTGGAGAATGAACGGTCGATGTTGGAGAACGAGCGGACGGTGTTGCAGCTAAAGCATAGGAATCAGGTTGTTGAGTGTGATTGATATAAACATGTATTATGAAATGCTTATAAGTTTGTATCATTTTTGTTGTTCACTTAACTATAGCTTATATGAACCTTTAATACTAATGGGACTGTTTTTGTATGATGTATAATATATCTCATTCATGTATTGTATTTGTGGTGACAACCTGCATTTGGAGATCTCTATTTACCTTAATGAAATCACAGACCAACTCGCCAGGATGGCAAGAAACAAGTACAAGTTATCGGATTGACCAAGAAACCATTCACAAGATTGCAGTTGCGGGTTGTAAAAACAAGAGATCAGAAAACCAAGAAACCTATAAATTAGAGACCAATTGAATTTCCAAGAAATAGCGGATTGCGAAAGCATGTATTTGAATGACCAAGACTTGTAATAGGGGAATGATTACGACGTCCGGTTTGTGGGGGAGTTTGAATAGAATAGGCAAACTAAGGTGTCTGGTTTGTGGGGGAGTTTGTCGAAACCATTGATCATGTTTTTGTGTCGTGCAGACTTGCTCAAGCCACTTGGCATGCTATTTCCACTTGGTGTAAGATCCCTTCGGTGTATCCGTCAGTGTTTGGGATCTAATAGAGCTTTATAAATATATATTATTTTCGAAGAAGAAAGCTAAGGTGTTTCACGCCATTTGTCTCATTACGTTTTGGTTTTGGTGCATATGGAAGGAGAGAAATGATATGGTTTAAATAGTAAGCCGGTTGTGGCAGCTAGTGTGATGTGTGATATTAAGGCTTTCGGGTTTTTGTGGGTTAAGAACCGATCTAATATGCATAATTTGTCTTGGAAGGATTGACGAGGGTTTAAGGTGTAAGCGTGGGTGTGGTGTCGGTTTTATGTTTTTGGGTGTAGATTGTTGTAAGTATTTTGGCAGACTTTGTCCTCGCGGGTGTTTATAATACCTTTTTGGTTGGTTGTTCAAAAGAAATAGGATGACAAACGAAAATTTGAAAATGAACCCAAAGAAATACCATATGTTCAAAACATCTAGAACACGTAATGAAACATGCAATAAACATCTACCCGGACCATACCCGTAAACATTTAAAAAGTGCTAACTTGTAACTTGTACACATACATATATATTCTGAAGCTGAAAAGACAAAGACAAAGATAATAATGTATAATTTGTCTCGGGAGGATTGACGAGGTTTAAGGTGTAAGTGTGTGTGTGGTGTCGGTTTTATCTTTTGGGTGTAGATGGTTGTTAGTATTTCAGCGGACTTCTCCTTGCCGGTGTTTAGACCATCCTCTATGATGGGGGGCATTGAAGCCCCTTCATAGTGCCAAGTAAGCACCCGGGGGGGGGGGGGGGATCGAAACCCCAGCCAATAATGCCCCGCTATGGTTTAAAGCCTATTGGCGCCCCTATATATACATATATATACACACACACACACACACACACATATGGTTGGGAGAGAAAGGCGCCCGACGTTGGTGGTGTTGAGTGTGGAGCCCCTTGGTGGTGTTGAGCGCCCAACGGCGCCGACCAACCCTCTTTTTAGCGCCCCATAGCATGTTGTTTTATAAAAAAAGGATGGCAAACGAAAACGAACCCAAAGAAAATACCATACGTTCGAAACATCCCGAACACGTAATTAAACATGTAACAAACATCTACCCAAACCATACCCGTAAACATTTTAAACAACGCTTACGCCTTGTTCTTGAGTTTTTTAACTAATGAAAGAAAAGGAAAGGAGATGGAAGGATAAGAAAGGAAAGAGAACGGAGGAATTTATTTTTAATTAGGTGTGTCCTTGAGTTGGAAGGAAATTAGATGAAAGGAAAGGATAACTATGTTAAAAAATAGTTATCCTTAGTAATCATCCCATTTTTGAGAGGATTAACTTCTTCTACTATTTTCCTTTCCATCATAAAAAAACTCAAAAACACCCGTTTTTAACTATCCTTGGTTTTCTTTACCTCCTTTAAAAAAAGGAATATCTCATAGAATAGTAACCAACTTTCAAAAGTGTTTCAATTAGGTCACTCATGCATATTTTTCTCAAATCGGGTCACTAAATCTTCAAATCGAGTCTCACCAATTTTTTTGTTTGTTAAAAAAGAAATGGAAGATAAGATGTGGGTGTCGGAATTTGCAATATATGTAGTTATATTTTTAAAAAATTGAAAAACGTTAATTATATTAAAATTCAAAAATAAAAAAATATAATCCACGTCGCCATTCAACGTCAACATAAAAAAAAGATAAAAAGATTTCCTATGTGAAACAAAAAATAAAAACGTTAAAAAAACATGTTAAAACCTTTAATTTAATCAAATATGAAAATTGAATGACTTAATTGAAACAATTTTTAAAGTTAAATGGCTTTAATTGAAACACTTTTAAAACTTGTTAAATAATATATGAAATTGACGCTTTCAAAAAAAACTCAAACTTGTACACATGCATAAACTTCTTAAGCTGCAAAAACAACAACAATAATAATAATAACAATGGAAGCTCAAGGTGTGCAACAGCAATGGATGATGACCGCACAACCCCAACCACAGTACGCCTACGGTGCGCCGCCGCCGCCACCGTCACAACCCTACCACCAGCCTACAATTCACGAAGAAATCCGTACGCTATGGATCGGTGACTTACCTTACTGGGCCGACCAGTCTTACCTTCATTCATGGTTCGCAGCCACTAATGAGGTTACTAATTGCACAAATTATAGCTTATGTTTATTTCTATTGTATGTATATTTGTATCATCTAGGGTTTCCTACTCACAGAAATTATTAATAATAATAATAACATGATACTGGAAAAATTGGAAGAATTAGGGTTTGGAATCAAATGTACCAAAATTTGAAATTTAGGGTTTTAAAATATTGTAAACGAGCTAGGCTTGTTTAACTTATCGAGAGCTTCAGCTTGGCTCGTTTCGAGCTCTATTTCTAAAGCTCAAGCTCGGCTCGTGAGTAGTTCTTAAAGCTTGGTTTTGGCTCGGCTCGTTTTTAACCTGTATATTTTTTTAAAATTATTTGTTACATAATATATAATATTTGAACATAGTAAATTATTAAAAAATTGTTTTCAGGAACTAATATAATGCCAAAGTTGATCAAGTTGGCCGACTAGATCGATTCTGGCTGAGGTTGACTGATTATGAGTAATATTGACCTGATTGACCAAGTTTTACAAAACTGCTATATATTAATATTCATTTTTTAATCATAATTTTTATATAACGATAGTTAATAAATTAATAGACATTAAATTAAAATTATATAAATAAAAGGCTTGTTTAGGCTCGCGAGCAGGCTCGAGCTCAAGAGCTCAGACTCCTATATTGAACAAACTTATTTTTAGGCTCGAGCTCCTTTAAGCTCGGCTCGATTCGAGCTTTTTGTGAGCCAATCTCGAGTAGCTCGCGAGCAGCTTGGCTTTTTAAAACCCCTATTCGTTACTCAGTTATTGCAGAAATTAACCACGGAAACACGCTACTGAAAACGTCAATTATAAGGATCTCATAATTAGCAGTATAAATTGCTCTTATTGTTTAAAACCATATTAGTTTTGAATTTCGAAAGAATTAGGGTTTGAAATCAAATGTAGCAAAGTTTGAAAATCCAGTCTTGATTATGGCATTTATGATGCAATTACAGGTGCTTTCAATAAAGGTAATTCGTAACAAAGCAACAGGGCTTCCAGAAGGTTATGGATTTGTAGAATTTGCTTCACATGCAACAGCAGAAACTGTTCTTCAAACATACAACGGAACACAAGTTCCTGGAACCGAGTTAACATTTAGGTTAAATTGGGCATCTTCAGGGATTGGAGAAAGACGACCTGATGCTCCGGACCATTCTATATTTGTAGGCGATTTAGCACCCGATGTTACAGATCATTTATTGCAAGAACTTTTAGGACTCAATATCCATCTGTTAGAGGTGCCAAAGTTGTGACTGATGCAAACACGGGTCGTTCAAAAGGGTATGGGTTTGTTAAGTTTGCGGATGAGATGGAAAGAAATCGAGCAATGACTGAAATGAACGGGATTTATTGCTCGACTCGACCTATGAGAATTAGTGCAGCTACACCAAAGAAGCCTACTGCTTTTCAACCGCAATATGTTGCACCAAAAGGTATGTATTATCATTTGAATGTGTTTTATTGTAGGTTAGAATATGTTACATAAAATGATAAAGAGAGAGGATGAGTTGCTTAGGTAGAATGGGATTGGAGTAAATGTGTGTGTTAACAACTTAACATATGACCCGTAGGCCCAAGTTAGGTTTCTCTAGGGTTCTGGTTTCTTTACTGTATGGATTGAGGATTCACCTAAGGGTATGGATAGGCTGGTTTTTTGGCTCAAACTGAACCAAAAACTGAGAATTTTGTTTTTATGTTTTTCAAAGTCGTTCATGTTCAGCATGGTTTGGTTTTTTCGGTTTTTCCAGTTTGGCTTGAAAATTTTGGGCCGAAAAAATTGTCCCAAAATATTGAATTTGGTTTTAAACATTTTTTGTTAATTAGTAATTAATTGATTTTGGTTAAAGTATTTGGGTAATATTTTTTATTAAATTTTTATAAACTATTTAAAATTAAAAAATGAAAATCCATATGTTCGGTTTGGCGTTTTTGGGTTTAGTTATGTTACTTACATGCAAAATGGAAACCGAACCAAATGTTTGGTTTTTTCTAAAACATAAAACCAAACCATCCGTTTTTAGTTGGGTTCGGTTTTTTCTATATTTTGGTTCCGTCTTTCAGTTTCCTGTACACCTTCACTTTTCTTCGTCCTAATTGATTCAGTTAAACATGTACTAACGTTTACACTTTATAACTTTACTATAATTTACTGGGATATTTAAAGTCACATTATTTTAAATGTTTGAATATAATGACTTTGTATGTCTGGTTATTTAGGGGTCAAATAATTGGTATGAATGATCAGCTTCACACTTAGGAAGAACCATGATTACTTGTTACCCTATATGCTATTCATTTTAAAGACTTTCCACCACATTTTCATTTTTAGTATTGCTAGCAAGAAAAAAACTATAATCGTTGAAATTATATATGCTTAGCTTTTTTGATGTATTAAATTAGTTATAAAAAGTATTAGATAGTTGATCATATAGAGAATATTTTGGTCACTCTTTTACACCTTAATGGATGCTAAAATCTGCAAATTTGAGTTGAAGATGATGATTAATACACAATGCATTGTTGTATTTATTGGCAGGGTTATATCCAGCTTCTAGTATTCCTATGGACACTGATCCAACTAACACAACAGTAAGTTATCTGTATTAAAATATGGTTTTGTATCTATTTGTGTTCTTTATTTGCATTGTTTTTATTGCAGGTTTATATCGGCAATCTTGACCCTGCTATTACAGAGGATGAATTGAGGCCGATATTCTTGCAGTTTGGGGAAATAGTTTATGTCAAGATCCCTGCAGCCAAAGGATGCGGTTTTGTGCAGTTTACAAATAGGTCAGTCTTTAATGTCAAAAAAACTGTTTTCGCTCATGTGTCGGCCTGTTTACCTGTATTTGGGCTGAAATGGGTTATCTTTTATCTTCAATGTGCCAAATTAAAATTTTATTTATAAGGGATATGGGTGAAATGGGTCTAATAGGCTTGTAAACGAACCGAACAAACATGAATGGCGCATGTTCTTTCTTTTGACTTTAACCTAACAAATGATTGAACACGAACAATAAATGAATAAGGTTTTCTTGTTTGTGTTAGTTCATTAAGAAAACAAATGTGTTCACGTAAACGAAGAAACATAACTGAACATTGATTAACAAACATAAACGAACATAATTGAGTGAAAACCATGTAAAAGTAAACTTGACTAATTGTAATGAAAATAAAAATGTGGAAAAATACATAAGTGAACATAAACAAACGTGAACTAGCGAACATAAATGAACATGGATTTAAATGAGTGAACGTAAACGAACGTTCATGAACATAAATGAACGAACAATGTGTTTATGTTAGTTCGTTTAACTAAATGAGCAAACATTGTTGTTCGTGGTCGTTCATTTATTAAACATATGAACATAAACAGACTTCTTGTCAAATGGTTCACAAACAGTTCATTGAATGTTCGGTTCGTTTACCGGCCTAGGTCAAAGTTGGCCAATGTTTAATTCAAATGCATAAAACCTTGTAAATAGTTTAGTTTGAAAATTTTGATCAATATAATAATAAAAAACTCTGTAACCATGAATTATTCAATCTTTTTGTAACTATCTCTTTATGATTAATAAGATTATATCTGTCTCATTCCATGTTGGATATCGTGTCATTGTATATTTGTATGGTATGCAGGACATCTGCTGAAGAAGCAATTCAAAAGATGCATGGAAGTCAGATTGGTCAACTTGTTGTCCACCTTTCTTGGGGAAAAAGCAAGCAGGTCAAACATTATGGTCAACAAAATTTAAAATTTCAAAGCCTATAGGATTTAATATGCACTTTTACCCAAAAATATTTTATGCTGTAGGACCCAGCTGGAATGTGGGCCCCATAACCCGATCCAACTCAATGGAGCAGTGCATATTATGGTTATGGACAAGGTTATGATGCTTATGCTTATGGAGCAACTCAAGATCCATCATTATATACATGTGGTGCTTATGGTGGTTATGTGCAGTATCCTCAACAGGCAAGCCATTTTTTCTATTGTTATTGTATATCATTTCGCATTTCCTTAAAAATAAGTTAAAAACTTCAATATAACTTTTATTCGATATGATATGATATTTAATTATTTATAAGATGTGATTGATTTCGCGATTAAGAAACGTTGTGTTTCGCGAGAGATTAGGGGTGGCGAACATAGCAGACAAGATAAGAGAGGGGAGATTGAGATGGTTTGGACATGTAAAGAGAAGACAGACGACGAATTCTATTAGATCCGTAGAAAACATTACTATAGAGGGGAGGAGGGGTAGAGGACGACCGAAATTGACTTGGGATGAGAGGATTAGGCATGATTTGATAGACCTGAACCTCTCCGAGGACATGGTTGAGGATAGGAATTCGTGGAGAAGTAGAATTAAAGTTAAGGATTTTTAGAGAGAATTGAATACCTTAGGGCTTAGACTTAACTTATTATGGTCACATACCATAATGGTATTTCCCTTACATATATTATTATTATTATTATAATTATTATTAGCTTTTATATAGCTGTTAAACTGTGATCTTATTATTAATATTATTATAATTAGTAGTAGTTTTTATATAACTGTTAAACTTTGATTTCCTTTATTTTGCTTCATACACATGTACTTAGAGCCGAGGGTCTCTCTGGAAGCCACCTCTTTATTCCTTTGGATAGAGGTACGGTGTGCCTACATTCCACCCTCCCCAGACCCTACTTATAGCTTTGCTGTCGGTGGGATTTTACTGGGCATGATTGATTGATTTCCAGGGTGAAGGTGAACAGGATATGGGTGCAGTGGCGGGAGTTGCACCGCCTGTGGAACATAGGGAGGAAATATATGATCCCTTGGCCATACCAGATGTTGACAAGTGAGTTTCTTCTTACTAATTTTATTATTATTATTATTATTATTATTATTATTATTATTATTATTATTACTGTCATCGTCATCATTAATATTCTTATTCAAATAAACTCATTTTTGTGCATTTAATTTTTGTAGGTTGAATTCTATGTATCTTGCTACACATGGAAGCGCGATCTTGGGTCGTCCTATGTGGCAGAAAACATCATCTTTCTCGTTACAATCGTAATTATGATTTTGTTCAATGAAAGAAAACCGAGCTAGTTGCTAGTTCATAAGAGTTTGACAATACTAATGCTGCAATTATGTAGTGGAGATTGTAGATTCAAGCTGATTTATAAAATTCGGATTTTTATAGATATGGGGTTTGGTTTACTTGCTAATGTGTTATGAAATGTTTAATTCATTCAAGACATTTAGGGATTTACATATTTGAAGATCAAAACACTTTTTTGACATTTAAAAATAATCTAAAATTATAATATATTTTGTTACCGTTGGGATTTAAACCCTTACCTCAACCTCTTTATTATCAAATAAGTAAAAAAAGATAATGACAAAATCAATCGGGTCAATTTTGTTGGGTCGGATTATCGGGTCATGTTATGCTCCTACATCACATTTTTTTTTATGAAAATGTAGAAAGCAAACCTTCAAATAACCTACCTGAAAAAAACGCAACATATTTTTCGTTTTCACTTAAAAATATTATTTAAAAGACAGTTCGTATGAGGTTATTTTATTTATCTTAGCGGAAACAAAAACCCCGATCATAAAGCCAATAATTTAGAAAAAAACAAATGACTTCAAATTGTTGGATATATTATTACTACAAACATAAATTTAAGTTGGTTTGTTTAGTTAGTATAGCTGTATAGGATCAAACTAATTGTCACTCCAAGTCTCCAACACCTATAAAAGCCCTTTTCAGGAAATTATAACATTTAAGCATAGTTGGTATAATTTATTGTGAGCTAACTTAATCATATTTTGAGCAAGCATAATTAATTTACTTAGTAACTTAGAAAGCTAGAACAAAATATTGATGACACCCGAAAAGCCCATTTAATGTTTGGCCCATGTGTCCGGATATCTAAATATATCAGCAGTTATCTATAACTAATTTCATACTAATATTACCAAATCAGAGTGGCGCAGCGGAAGCGTGGTGGGCCCATAACCCACAGGTCCCAGGATCGAAACCTGGCTCTGATATCTTAGAAAAGGCTTCGGATTATTTTTTTATTTTTATATATAACATAAAAATATGATAAAATACAATATTAATACAAAGTGGGCATAAAACAACATATCCCAAATACTTTTTTACACTTGTTAACAGGGGTGTTCAAAACTGTTTGAACAGTCTAAACCGAATCAAAATAACCCATTCTACCAGGTCAAGAGCACTGCGGTTTTGTTTACATGTTGAAAAACCAGTTTCCATGATTCGTCCCATGGTTTCGGCTTGGAATAGGTCATATAAACCGAACCGACCAAAAATAATATATACTTTAGACAATTTGCTTTGTAACAACCAAAATAGAAACTATAACATTTATTTCGAACCACAAACACTATTCAATAACAAATCATATTCGAAATAGTCACCGTGTAAAACAACCATAAATGCACAGAGTACAACTATATACTGCACGAAGACAATTCTTTAGTGAAGTTTAAAATAAACTGTATAGTGTTCATCTCTCAGACTAAACAAAGGCTGCAGAAGATAATTCATATTCAACCCTTTAGCCACAAAGCTAATCGGATGGTAACTGCTGATTCCATCATTCACCTTGAAGCTAGTCGCTGAATCCGAACCAGCCGAGTCACAGCTGAGCTTGACTGTTCCATTAAAACTATGCACAAAACAACCCTTCTGGCTTTCAGACTCCAGTCTAACCATCCCTTCATTTCCATCCACAAACCGGAACACCGCATTCTTGGAATCGAATGAACCGCTTATTCTGAGATTCTGTTCCTTTCCTTGCTCTATGATCACCATTCCAGGGAGGCTGTACGGCTCTAGCATGACTGTTTTATTGATAACGTCATTGCGTGATGACACTCGGGTTTTGGGATCGGCTGGGACAATTCTGAACGTCGAAAAGACGGAGTAGCTGGTTCCAGGGTCCGGGTATTCGACAGTAGTGAGGTAGTTTGATGTGTGGGCAATTGCAAGTGTTGTTTCTCCGGTTTGTTGGGAAAGAGAGATTAAGTGGGAGTTGTAATCCGAAGGGATCGGAGTGATCCACTCTGAAAGGGAATCGGAGTCTGGTTTTAAGTCGGAATCGCCTGTGATTATGGCGACCAGAAGATAGGGTCCGAATAATATTGCATGAAGAGATGAATATTCAGAACGTTCATCTGCAATGTTAATATTTTTGTTTAGTCACTAAAAGTAAACATAAAGAGTCATTAGCATATTTGTCACAAAAGAGTAACTAATATTTATTTATTTCAGTCAGAAAAGGGTACCTTGAATAGCCTCAGTTCTAAGTGTGATTGGTAGTTCAAGGGTAATAACGTCCGACGAGCTCCATTTTTTTGTGACGGATAAGAAATTACCTGCATCAAGAAACTTGATAAAGCTTCATTATCAAAATATGACTTTATTTTCTTAAAACTTTTTATTTTTTTATAAATCAAAGTAAAAGAATGTTACTGTAACACCCGATTTCAAGCAAGATTTAGAGCTACCATAAATTCTTGTTACGAAATAAGTGTTGTTTTAATATAACATATTCAATACTTAGATGACATATAAGATTTATACCTGTAGATGTTAGAGGGACAGTGCGACCGTTAAGTGTTACTTTTGCATTTGATGTTGTCCAAAATGGTATTCTAAAATACAAAGTAGATGACGATCCTTCCTGAATAAACCACACAATCAGTTTCGTAAACAATAAATCAAAACCTCATGTAACTTTTTTCAGGATATTCACAAATTTTTACCTTCTTTGGAGAGACTGTAGTTGTTACACGAAGACGAGGGTCCCACGACACAACGGGTGCAACTTTCTGGTCAACAACAATCTGTCCAAGTTTCCAGTTAACCGAGCTTGATATGTATTGGATGATGTACAGTCCGGTATCCTTTCCCGCTTCTTCAAAGTAAATCGAATCACCCAATTTCGAGAACGATTCAATCCCTAAAAAATGTTTGGAAAAAATAAAGTTGTAGTCATACATTTACATTTTTGCATTATTTACACAAGTAAATGTACTAAATAAATGTATAAACCTGTCCCATAACAACACCAAAAATCATTAAACTGTGTTCCCCATTTATGAATTCCTGTGGCTTTCGACATGCCTGCGCCTAATGGCAACATGTATATCATAATTCCAGGTTCTTTCCCTCTTTGGATACTCAAGACACCATTAGTCAACGCGCGTTCATAGTAATCAGCATACGCGATCTCTTTGGTCCATCTAAACAAGTTCCTAGAAACCTAAAACACAAATGCAGGATTAATCATTAAATATGACATCAAGACGATTAACTTGTTTATGAAATACAAAACACACCTTTAACATATTATAGGTAGTACATGATTCCTCGTTCTCAGTCTGCAAGGTGGTCGCTAGTCGTTTTGGGTCCGACCTGATACCAAACATGTTTATCCACATTGAAGCTAACATATTTATATAATATATTATACAAATTTAAATGAAAAGGTAATAGTCTGAGATCATCAAGACCAAACTTTTTTACTATCCATACCAGAACTCACCAACTGATGTCCCTCCTGTAGCATACATGTGAGAAGAGTTCACAATATTCATGAAGAATGTACTGAGTTCCTGTAAAATTGAAAATGCAAAAATTAATTCTTTTATATAATACTGGAGTTAAATCGGACGGGATTTCTATAAAAATTACCTTGTAGAGAGGATCGCCCGTAACTTCATACCGCATTTGTGATCCAACAACAATTGGAATATGCGTGTTGGCATGAAAGCCAGATAATTGATCGGCCTGCAAGCACATTTATTTTTGTACAGGTTACTAATAGTATGATATTATTCTATATAACTCAAAATTGTATATAAGTTACCTTTATAGCCAGCAGCCCTAGAAAACACGGTTTGTCAAACAGATGAGCCAACACCAAGTGCTTATTATCTCCCTAGTAACGACAAAAAAGTCCGTTAATAAATTATTAATACCAATATAACATATTATCAGGCTGACCCGTTGCATAATTTGAGCAGACTCAAATTGACAACATACTGTTATGGTATAGAGCCGATACATGACGTCATTCATTCCACCTGTCTCTTCATTCAAAGATCGCCAGTGTCGTTCAATGGTGTACTGTTTGATCACGTTTTGTACGCGTTTGCTAAAATAATCCGCCATTTGAATCGCCATTTTTAGAGCTTGATCATTTCCAGCCAAAACATACTGATCAACTAAACCTGCCATTATCTGATATTTACAAGAAACTAACGAATTAATATTTGGTAAAATAGTAAAAATTTATATCTAAAAAATGTCATTTTAACCTTGTGAATGGTGTAATATGGAGCCCACACGGGTTTAATTGCTTCAAATCGATCAAAAAACTCAGATGGGAAAGCCGAGAGGTAGCCATCGCTTGTCTGACACTCACCAAGTGCAGATACCACCGCAGTCATCTTTTGTTTTAGAGCATCGTTCCCGGTGCTTGCCCACATTTGAGCTGTGGCACTCAAGTAATGCCCTGATAATATTTAGTAGTGCATAACTTTAGTGTTACAAAACTACAAATAACGTGTAGATCGGATAATTATAGTCACTCTATCAGGGTGCTGATGTTGTAATACACAAAAATAATTAACTTTTTTGTGTGTGTTAAATAACATATATATTATCTCCATGGCAGGTAAACCGGTAACAAGCTGCACTTTATGTAACCATGATGCACTTTAATATAATAGTCATGTTACATATACTAAATAAAGTAACACATAGGAAGACAAGACACAAACCTACAAAATGACCGCGAAGCTCTTGATCCTTGGACTCCCAACCGCCATAAGGTTCACCAGGCGTCGGCAGCCCTGCATTTTTCCTAAAGCTCCAAACCAACCGATCAACATCCAACATTAACAAGTACTTCAAATTAGTTTGTTGAGCTTGACCATGTATCGAATCCGGGTCCAACCTCACATCACTTAAACTAATCTCATTCAAAAAATTCCCATTTGCATAAGACTTACCCCCTTGATTCTTCATCTGTCTATACATCATCATCCACCTGAATTCATCTTCCTGTTTCAACACCTTTCTAGGCAACAAACTCGCCCAAGCCGAATCGTCGGTTGGAGTCAAATGAGTTGAATGATCATGTGACATCAACAACACTTCATTTTTCCATGTTTTGTTATGTGAATTCAACAACTCGTATCGATAAGTATGCGACGATAACTCAGTTGGAGTATTGGTACATTCCTTACCAAGAACAACATCACATAATAACACAACCAATATCACAACCACAAACATCTTCATACTAGTTTCAAGTAACACAAGACAACACTTGTATAGTTGTATTAAAATAAGTCACTTATATTAGCAAATACGACGAGTCGTGGACGGCAAATAATTCGTTACCTGCCGCCACTAAAACGAAACAAGTGATTACTGAAATGGGAGTGTGATAATTAATGGATATGAATAATGGCGTTGAAGTTAAGAAAATAATAAAAATGGTAACAAGTAAGTTATAAGTATAAGTAGAAAACAAGGGTAACTCACGGATGGGGTGTCGTTATCTAAGGATTTGGATAGGTGTGAATAAGATGACAAATGAATGAATAATAATGATATTATTGTGGGAATATTTTGATCAGAAACATGACAAAATGTTTAGGTTTTGGTGATGACATTGTTGGTCCTCAAGATTTGTTAGCATGGACATGGAAGTGGTCAGAAAGTAAAGACTTTAGCAGTTCACTCTATGAATATGGGTGCCACTATCTTCTTTATGTACACTAGTGTTTTCTTAACTTTATATAAAGGTTACCTTGACTACTAAAACTCTTGTTTTTACGAGTCGAGTCGAATCGGGTCAGGGTCAGCTTGAACTCAACTCGGTTCAAATTTGAAACCTAGGCGAGCTACGGAGTCTGGCCGAGGCAATTAAGCCTGACTTTATGAGAGTCTCGACTCTCGAGCCTCAAATTTTTTATATATCTTTAGACGTGAAATTTGGTGAAATCATGTTGTTTTGGTAAAATTATATTGTTTTAGTTCCATATTTATTGTTTAGTTTTCTAGTTCTACTCTTAGTATTAAAATTTATTTGGTTTATAATATTTATTTTATCACGTCACTATCTTCTGTAAGGATGGATAAAACTTTTCAAGTCATAGAGAAAGAAATCTAAACATCAAGAGTAAAGTGTCATAATATTAAAATAGATAATGTTTTACAGTTATAGTGGGTAACATTATCTATTCACAAGTCATCTTTTTATATTAGTTTTTTTTAACCTATATTTGTTTGTTTTAAAACAAAAAAAGGGGTGTTGGAATGTCAACATTTCGAATACTACATACGTCTTTTACATTTTCATTTTTTGTTTTATTATTTTTTGTGGCAAAAGAAAACGGTGAAATAGTTGAAAAGCCAAGGTTCTAGAGTGGTGTTAACTATTTGTAAAAGATGTTGCATCTAACAAAACAGACAAAATACCACGTCATCTATCGATGAACCTACAAAGTTTCTCCCCGAACATAAACCAACTCCTTCGACGAAGTATGTAACATCTAGTGCAAGCCAGATCAATTATGTGCAAGGCGCGATTTACTAGACCATAAAGATCATCCTTAGTTCATGAATTTATAAAATAATGAATCTCAACTTTAACAAACTATGTCACCGCTCATTTGCAAGTGAGACCTAACAGTGACTTGTCTGGAAGAGAACCACAATAGTAAATACCCCAAACAAGTTAAATATGATGAGGTAATCATTAGCTACATATCAAGTATTTGCACTCACTTTTAGTCTCTCCCTTGTACTTCACTGGGTGATTGGAGAAAAGAGCTTCTCTCTCAGGTAAAGTCATAATCATGATCGAGCTAATTTGATCCGATCTCAATCACTTAAGCGATCTTTGAAGCTTCAATTTGGATATTAGGAAATCTTATAATTGGATAACTTGGTTCAACAAATTCTTCAATTCCGGTAAACTCCGTTTGGTTTGATTCAAATTCATTTTGAAATGTTTGTTTTTATTTTAGCTAGGGATTATTGAATGGGAATGCAAATAACACGTTACTTTTTTAGTTTCTTATATGGCGAAACAATTAAAAAAAATCCAAGCACCTACTTATATTTAGTTACTTCCATGAACCAAAACTAACATGTTGCCAAGTTTATAATAAATAAGACAGGTGCGAGAGGAAAGCAACCATTGATACTAACACAAGAAATGCATCTTTTTGGATCAATATTGATAAACACAAGCCCCACATACCCAATTATTATGAATAAGCCTTTCAAGTCTCTTTCACAATTCATGATACCAAGCCTTTAGTTATACTTTGATGGGAAGTTTGCATTTAAAACCACGTTAAGTGTTGCTTCTTTGTCGTACTTAATCTTTTGTCTCATACATTGAATAACGGATTAAAATATTATAACATGTCCGAGAGAATTTAAAAATGCATGAATAACGGACAAAAACACATCCTTCCCCCCATTGTCGCCCCTCTTATCGGCCCCGGTGGGGGTGGGAGTTCCTTCCTCTTCTCGCCCCATTTTACCACATAGTACTTACAACCTTAAAAGGGTGAGTGTGGATTGGAAAACTCGGTAACTTTAATTTAAATGTCCCGTTGTAATTTGATAGTGTCGCTTATTTTCTACTTTTTTCTTAGACTTATGTATGCTTGGATCTCTTGCCATTTGATTGAGGCAAATTTTTTTATTTTCTTTGTAATAATTTTTAATAGTCAATGAAAGCATGATCCGGTAAATGGAAGGAATTTATAATTATACTTTATGTGTTTAAATATTAACATCTAACTTACAAAGTTACACTAGAAACATCATTGTTTATAAATAAACGTGATATACTGTACCTATCTCTTAACAATATCAATAAAAACAAAATATAAGGAATTTGGAAACTATTAACATAGTGAAATATACAAAAACTTCCTTTAATAAACACAAAAGCAAATATATTAATCAGTTTAAAACAAATGTCTCGTCTTTTATTGTGTCTTTATAATTGTTTAGCTAAAGTGATGTAATAAACCAAAAAATATATATATAAAATATACACTCCAGAGGCAGAATATACTCATGTGAAGAGTCAGAGAGAACATGATTATATATAAAAAATATTAGGGTTTAGCATAAAACCCGAATAATGGAACCACAATTGAAATAATCCAATCGGTTGGGAAATCGTGGTTCTGTTAAAATTGGTCTGTAATCAATTTATATGGTTAGATTAGGGTTGTACATTTAGACTAACTTTATTCACAACTCAATCCAAGCCAATCCAATTTTTAGTAAAAAGAAACTAATTTCTCTTCCTTCTACCTACATAACCCGACTTAACATAACTTTTCACTTTAATTCACAATCCAACCAAACCAATTTTTTATTACATATATCTTATTTAGGTTTTCATCTATTCTATAAAACTTATTATAACTAATAACCCAAACCCTATATTTACAAGTTTTAACAAAACAAAACAAAACATCCAAACTCGTTTAAAAAAATATATATTTTTAAAAATACTTCGCTTTTAATAAAATTTATATTGAAGTGTTCATAAAAATAAACTAAACAATACTATGTTTTAAGATTTAATAAAAAAATAATATGAAATATTAAACAAAAATCAAATCTGCCTACACTATTAAAACATTATGTTTTTTTAAACAAATGACATATTCCTATTGGTCTATCACTATAGTTTTCATACATACTGAGGCTTCTAACTTTTCTTTGCAATTAAATAATTCATAAGTAAATAATTATTACATGTTAAATGGATTTATGGTATATTCTTTAATTTTTCTAATTTCATTATTCAAACTATTTTAAATGGTATATATGATATATTCTTTAATTGCTCTAATTCCATTCAGTCATTTCAGTTTTAAATATGTAAATATATATTTTAAATCAAATAATATGAAATCAATTGTCACATTCAAAACCGTTTGATAATTAATTACATATATTATATCTTAAATCAAATCAATATCAAATAAATTTCAACATTTAAAATAGTTTGATAATTCAACTTTGCTATTTTTGTTCCATATTTCAATATGTTCAAATCTCAAAATTATATTAAACGGATTACCGTGATTGTAATTTAGGTTAATATTCACTTTTTATTCAATGACCAAAAATATTTATCCTATTACCTTCCTATATATACTTTAATTTTAACACAAGAACTTTCACCCCACGTTCTTTATGCAAATTTCACATTTATTTGTAAGGTTGATTTCTTGTGCTCTTCTTATTATGTTCTTTCATATTCTTACGCTGTGATGTTAATATTAAAATGTACATGAACTTTATAGGGTGTAGTTATAATAAGAAGTGTAAGAAGTAATATGGTGTGTTAGATATGTTGATCTGACGGTGGATATGCAAAGTGTGTTTGTTGTGCAATGTGTTTTATTATATCTAACGGTGAAAACATACTTCCTACACTTATTATGAAAAAACTATTTCTTATTATAACATTGATCTCTCTCTCTCTCTCTATATATATATGAGATGGTTAAGGAGAGAAGTCATTTTATTGCGAGAAATGTGAGAAATGAATCTGAACCATTCATTTTGTTTAATCGATGGTCCATAACAACAATGGCAAACTTGTAATAAAAAGGAGAAAATATATGGAAGGTTTTTAATAAAAGGGCAATATGGTCTTAATGTTTATAAGAAACACATGCTTTCAATCAATGTCTGCCATTTTAGTCAATAATTCCTAAAAAAATTTGTCTCTCTTTAATTTTCTCCAAAGTTTTTTCCAAATCTTCTACATTTCTACACTACATGTCGTTACGATATTTTTAGCTCTATAACTTTTACCTACACATATAAAGTTTCAACCTACACTGTGAATGTTTTATGCCTAAAACTGTGTAGGAAAAATTCTAGCTTACGTGTGTATCCTTAATTTTGTCAATGAAAAACATATTGTGTGTAGAAAACGCTATACCTTGTAGGAAAGAATTCTAATGCTTATGTAGTTGAACGAATGCAAATATTATTAAAGACAATAGCCCTACAAAGATCGTTAATAAAGCTGATAATCCTACACAAATGTATGAGACGACTGTGTAGGTACTAAACGTAACTACACTTGTGTGACTATCATTTATATTATGTAGGATATATATTCCATGTGTAGGGATCCATTATGAATACTTATAGATGACATAAATTAGTTGTGTAGGTATAAGTTAGTTGTCTATGTTTTATATAATGACATTGTTTATGACATCCTATGTATGTAGGTTTAGTTTGTTGTGTAGGTAGTAACTATGAAACCGCGTAGCAATGCTTTTTATATTTTTAATGTGTATGGAAGCTCATTTCTTGTTTAGGATGCGGTGATTCTATTTTATTAAAGCTGATTAGTATGCTGTTGTGTAGGATGTCGTGTCATAGTGTATGAAGAATGTTAAGTTTGTTTCGGAGGACATATATGGAGACACTCGTGGGGAAAATAAATTTAGATTATGGTTTAGGAGAGGAGTCAACAAGACGACATTATGGATATTATAAGTTTGTAATATCATTTTGGTATATAAACTATAAAGGGGACGTAAAAAAATGGCATACTTTTTGTCCCTGTGTGTTTTAGCGAGTTTTGTTTGACCCGTGTGGTGAGCCAACATACAATTTATTATTTACATTGAAGTATTTACTTATCGAAAAAAAAATTTGTTTAATCTGATGGGTTTTTAATCAATGCTAGTACGTTTAATTTTGAACTAGATAGTCTGTGTGGGATTGTGGTTTGTATTTAAATAATCGTGCAACAATTTGGTTGAAACCAAAAAAGATCAAATTGGGAAATAGATTAAAAAAAAAACCAAAAGAGTCAGCTTGAATCATGAATGCATGGTTAATCGATAAGAAAAAAAAATTATAATATGCTTAATAAGTGAATATGGCAGTATAGTAAAAACAATATCTAAGAATTTGTATCATCCAACTAGATTTATGATCAACGATGAGAATTTGGATTAAAATAAAAATATATTAAAAACGTAACAAACTAAATATATATTAATATGTAACTTGTCATTTATTATTACATACTTACCAAAAAAAAATGACAAATGCATATTTTACTAACATACCCTTTTAATTAAATAATAAGAAAATAAACAGAAATTACATGTTTGGCTAGAACCTCTTCTCGCATTAAGATGACTTCTCTCTTGAACTTAATCATATATATATATATATATATATATATATGTGTTAGCAAGAAACTAAAAGAGTCACCAACCATTACCTCAGTCAATAGAATGAAACTCCCACTCTTGATGATCCAAAAATAACTAAAAACTATAACTTCATCCAAAATTTTGTATAAGGCATTGAAGATTAAATTATTCTACGCCTTCTATAGACTCTAAAAGAAACCAAGCTAATAACATGATGAAGTTTGCACAAACGGGATGATGTAGAAGGAGGGGTAGAGCAATTAAGGATTTCACCTGTAGTGACAAAGAATGTCAGAGAAAACTTGCACCAATGAAGAAGTTAAGCCCAAACTATAAAAGCTATGCAAGGCCGACCTTGGAGATGGGCGATGTGAGCGACCAACCAGCTCCTAGTTTCCAAGGGGCCTAAAATATCAAATTTATATATATATATATATAAGTTTTCTTTTAATTTTATATATAACCAAATTTAGAAAACCGACTATACCCATGACACATCTCAATTAAACCATTAATGATTTAATCCATTTCAATCAAATCCAGCTATACAACGATGTTTATTTATTTTAGGTTCATCTTTTTAAGACAAGACCATAACCGATTTGTTTTATTTTAAGCTCTGTACACTATTGATTAAACCAGTTAAATCAGAATTTCAAAATAAGTTTATAACCAAATATTATAGAGACCCATCTTTTTACTCGTTCTGAGCCCCTAGTTTTTACTGGATTCTCAAGGATGGCTGCGAAACCAATGTTTTAAAAACCGGTATTTTACTTGTACCGGATTAGACTAAAAAATGACACAACCGGTTGAATCGGGTTATACCGGGAGGTTCAACCGGTTGAATAGTTTACCTTATAATTGCCTATAGATGTAACTTTAATCCAAAAATAACCTAAAACTAAATAATTTCTATAACAAAAAATTATCCAAAAGTTAATCCACATTAAAAAATAATGTAAAAGCACTCAATTTTAAAAAGATAGTCCTTAAGTTTGCACGTTTGAATGTTAATTGTTGGATTAAAAATAATTTTGAAAATATATGGGCCACACGTATCATAAATTTCTCGGGCTTAAAACCGGTTTACCGGTAAAAACCGGTATTTTGGACAAAAACCGCCGATACGATGTTATAGCAAACTGGTAAAAAATACCGGACTCAAAATACCGGCCTACCGTGCGAAATCCGATTTAACCAGTTCAACCGGCCGGTTTGAACCGGTTTTTAAAACATTGTGCGAAACAATGACACAACAAACAAAGAGGTGGTCGATCGATCCATTAAATAAACCACATGTGGGGTACTATTGACGAGAAGGTAAGGCGATACCTTGTTTGGCCTAAGAATCCCATAGGTCCTATTTGAACCAACCTTTTCACTTGTTGAATCAAGTGATTTAACATTATTAATAGTATGTACTTTTTTTTATATAATCATTCCATATATAATGTATTGTATAATACGATTATGGTGTGGAAATTTGTTAATTATTATATCTTCATCAACATTTCGATACAAATTTAATAAAAAAACACGACTTCGTAGAAAAAAAAGTTATATGTTAAACATATTTATCCGAAACATGACCCGACTTTATGTCTAACCAACACATTACAAATAGTATATAGGTCAGGTTTGGGTTCACATTAAAGTGGTTTATTGGTGAATGCAAAAAGGAGATATCCCTTCACTAAAGTGAACATGACGAACAATCTAAAGACGCTCGGCATATAATTCAAGAAATTAGTAGCCATGATGTAGAGGTATGTAGTCAAGAAAGATGCATGTGCTAACCGAAAAATCCAATTTGAACCGGTTGTATGAAACATAGTGGATGAAAACATTTAATACGAAAACAAAGAAAGATATAATCAAAAGACTTTTGGAAGAAATGTTCATAAAGAGACCTCTTGGTGGTTGTGCAAGATGGCATGCGATTATGTAGATAAATAGTTGTATGAACGCATAGTGCCAAACACGTCGATTACAATGAATGCACCTTACATGGTGATTATGACGCTCGACAAAGCCACTTTGCTCACTGATGTAAGGATATGACCTCCAATGAACAATCCCATATCCCAGCCTAAGGATTCCACATTAGCAATAGCAAGGGACTCCCTAATCTAGATGGCTTTGTCAAGCGTGAAAAAAAAAATTTAAAAACCAAAGAGAAAAAGAGAATATACGCATATAGCAACCCTAAAACTATCAAATAATATAATATAATCCCGTATGCAATTATATACAATTCACCAATTATTTACATGAGTACAATTAACTAATTAAGATGATTACAAAATAAATATAATAAAATAATACGGTAATTATATAACAATAAACCTTAACTTATATTATCTCCAACAATCATTGCAACTAATATAATCTCTAATAATTATTGCATTGAGATAGATAAATAGTTTAATAAAAACCAAATCCCTAGTTCATTAACTCTAACACTGTGCTCTCGAGTTTCATTTAACTGAGGAAATGAAATGTAAAGGAGGGATAGAAAAAATATGTTGTGTTTCCGAGTTTCATTTAAGAAAGGAAAAGAAAGGAAAATTTAAAAGAGGTGTTCCCGAGTTTAATTTAAAGAAAGAAAAGGAGGGGAGGGAAGAGAAAATGATGAGTAAAATAAAAGAATTTGTATATTTCCAAATTGGAAAGATTAGAAAGGAAAATAAGTTGAAGCAAAAGAGGAGATACCAAAAGAAAAGATAAGAAGAGAAAACATTTTTTTCCTTGCCTTTCTTTTCTTAAATAAACTCGGGAACACAGCAAACACTAACTAGCCAAACCGTCTAGCTTTCAATTCATGGCTATACCTACTACTTTTAAAAAAAGGCAATTTACTATTTAATTTTTGTTAGGGATTTAAACCCATGTAATCAGACATTTAGCCTACATTTAATACCTAATTTTATGGTTTCCTTGTTAAGTTGTGAGATCTCTATGTATTGGGATCTCTAATATGGAGATTGAGTGAGATCTCACAACTCAATAAGGGAATCATACAATTAGAAATCAAACAATATATTCAAATTAATTAAAAAAGATAATGATAAAATCAGTCCGGTAGGATTATTGTGTCGGATGCTATGCTCCTGCATTGAATTGATTTGCAAGTTAAAATCATTGTCGTTTTCCTTCTTTTCAGTTAGTGGTATCTAAAACTGATATAAATGAAAAGGAAAAAAAATCAAAAAGAAAATAATTTTGATGGTCCCTTCTTTTCAGTTTTGTGTTTAAAAAGAAATTACAGATTATTTCATTATGATGTTTGTAACATATAAGTATATAACGTATAAGAAAATTAAGTTTCTATAGAAAATTTATTATGGTGTTAATTTGTGATATGTAACCAACAAGAAAATAATGTATATAGACTATCTAAATTTTCTAATTAAGGAAAACCGCAATCATGAAGACGAATGTGACGAAGAACCGGAAATCCTTGAATTTACTCCTTGGTATTACGATGAGAACATAAGACAAAATCAAGATAGTAGTCACAAGCAAAATGAAGAAGTAAACAGAATGCATATGGAAATAATGATGTGCATAGAATGCATGAGAATAATAATGTGCAAGGAGTGGATGAACAGATGCAAGAAGAACATATTGAGCAGCAAACAAATACCCAAAGCTCCAATCAGCTCAATACTGAAACAAGTGAAACCCAACTCAATAGTGAAATCAAACAATGATGGGCCTTAGCCCATTTATGAAACTAGTGACAGTATGACCTCAAGAGAAAAGAGAGAACGAACTCGATCCAAACGGCTTGACAGTTACCAGGTGGAGCTCCCACCATCCATCGACCGTGCATTACCCACTTCTAACCAAAACTCCTCAACGGTACATTCTATGGCAAATTATATTTCTTATAATAAATTCACAAATCCCACAAAGCTTTTCTAACGGCTATCAATGCGCATGATGAGCCAAAAACTTTTAACCAGGTTGTGCAAGACAAAAGTTGGATAGAAGCCATGCACAGAGTAATAAAGGCTCTTGAGTTATATGGCACTTGGACTCTTGAGGAGTTACCCAAGGGAAAAAGAGCCATAGATTCAAAATAGATCTATAAAGTGAAGTACAAACTAAATGGAGAAGTGGAAAGGTACAAAGCAAGATTGGTGGCTAAGGGGTTCACCAAATTGGAAGGTTGGACAATCCATCAACTTGATTGTTGTCAAGAAAGGTTGGACAATCCATCAACTTGATGTCAATAATGTCTTCTTACATAAAGATTTGAACGAAGAGATTTATATGAAGCTTCCTAAGGTATTTGAAAAGGGAAAAGAAAACAAAGTTTGTAGGCTCCGAAAGTCACTTTATGGCCTAAAACTAGCTTCTAGGAACTGGTATAAATAATTCACCTTAGCACTTCTTGAAATTAGTTTCACACAATCGAAGGATGATCATTCTATTTCCATCTTTCAAAGGGGGAGACATGTTCTAGCAGCTCTAATATATGTCGACGATGTCATTGTTGTCGGTAATGACACCATCAAAATAGAAGAAACGAAGGGTTTTATTAATGACAGGTTTGACATAAAAGATCTTGGAGTGTTTATTATTTGGGCATTGAGGTAGCACGAACTCGAGAAAGTTTGGTTCTTAGTCAAAGAAAGTATGTTCTTGATATTCTAGAAAATAATGGGATGCAAGGTTATCGCCCTAGTGCATTTCCAATGTAACACTTTTTGAAGCTTAGCAAAGGGGATGTGGAGGAACGGGTTGATGTCGACGAGGACCGTCGCTTGGTAGAGAGACTACTTTACCTATAAGCGACCAGGGGCGGACATACTAGTAAGTGGGGTGTGTCCCCCCGTCCCCTGTGAAAAAAAAATTAGTGTTAATATACCGAAAAATTCCCGACCGACCCCTGTAAAATTTTGACCCTGACCCCTGTGAAATTTTGAAGCCGAACCCTGTATAATTTCAAGACGACCCCCATGAGATTTTGAGACTAACTATACTAAAAAATACAATGAAAATTTTATAAATATAATTATATAAACGTTATATAAACAATTTTTTCTATTAATATCAATAAGTCCATAAGTCTAGTATCCAATCCAATTTTAAGCCCAAGACCCAACTCAATTTTCAACCCAATACCCAAACCCATTCTAAAATAATATTTTGTGTTACCAAATCAGTTTACCGCCTCTCAAGTCTCACCCTCTGAATTCTGAAACATTACATGTCGCAACCGCAACCGTTGAAAGATCCTTTTCGGCAATGAAGTATGTGAAGTCCGATTTGCGTAATCGAATGGGTGATGAAAATTTAAGCGACAGTTGTATTTGTTACATTGAGAAAGACTTGCTTATCAATGTTAAAGTAGATAATGTAATGGTTAGATTTCAAAAAATGAAAACTCGTGGAGAACAACTTTAATGTATTTGTTATCTAATATTTTGTTTGGTAATCCTTTTATATATATATATATATATATATATATATATATATATGACCCGATTCGACCTGACAGTTGTATTAGTACCGACCATAAAAATTCCCGACCCATGTGAGAAAAATTCCTGGATCCGCCACTGCAAGTGACCAGACCTGAAATTTCCTACTCAGAAAACATTCTAAGTCAATTTGTGGCAGACCGATGGCAAAGTTACATGGATGCAGTCACGGGGGTATTACGTTACTTGAAAGCTACCCCGGGGCAAGGTATCCTTCTACCAAAATCAGGTAGAATGAATCTTATGGCATACTCTGATTTAGACTGGGTTGGGTGTCTCGACATTAGGAGATCCGAGACCATTTACTTGCTACTGATAGGGGGCTCCGGTCTCTTGGAAATCAATGAAACAATTAGTTGTATCATGATGTTCCGTCAGGGCCGGCCCAACTTTTTCAGGGGGCTAAAGCAATTTTCTATGTTGGGGTCCTTTCATAAATTTTTTATTATTTAAATAAACACTAAGCTATGATAAAATTAGCCATACATGCATTTAAAAATATTTTAAGTTAACTGATATTGAAACAACTAATACAATTTTCAACCCATACAATTTATAACGTGTGATTAAACTAGTGTAGGAAAAAAATGGGAAAAAAAGAAAATTACAAGTCGAACTAGATTCTAGAAAAGTTGAAATTAATTTTGGTTTCCATTGTAATGCATAAATAAAAACTTCAAAAAATGAGGCTCTAATGGAATGGTGGCCCTAAGCCTTTGCTTGGGTTGCTTGACCTCTTGGGCCGGCACTGTGTTACGGAGAAGCTGAATATAGAGCAATGGAAACACAGTAAGTGAAGTTTTTATGGATGCGTTGGCTCTTACGAGAATTGGGAGTTAACCAAACCAACCCGACTACCTTTTTTTGTGACAATCTAGCGGTCAAGCACATCGCTAACAATCCAGTCTTATATGAATGAACGAAACACGGGGAAATGAATTGTTACTTCGTTAGAGAACGAGTAGAGTCTAAAGATATTGAGCCAACATACATTGACACAAACTACAAGTAGCCGACTTATTCACTAAAGTATTGGGATCTACACGGTTGCAACTCCTACTTGGCAAGCTAGGAATTTGTGACCTTCATACTCCAACTTGAGACGGAATAAAGAAGGAAACAGTTTATATTAATTAATAGAATATTGCTTTTCCTTTTATTTTTGGTTTTCCTATTTTAAGTCTTTCAACTTTTTGATCCCTGTAACAATCACGTTAAATATTGCAATACACAAACAAAATTGATTCCAATTTCTTTAGCGTTAGGTTGGCTTACTTAATGAACTGGTCATGTTAGTTGACCCAAAACTATTTTTCATGTCATGCTTCAAATCGTGTATGGAATTGTTGTGTCCAACTTAAACTATTATCAAACAATAAAAACAATTATTGTATTGGGCCAATATAGTAGAGGTCTGTTGGGTTTCAACGGTGGTTCGGAACGGAACGGTCAAAACAATTTTACCCGTTTTAAATATTAGATCCGTTTAAATAAATACTAATCATATTAATATATAAAACGAACCAAAAACGCAGCGGGAAAAATAAATGATTAAAGCGAACCGGAAACCCGAACTCGGATCCGGTTACAACATATACGAGCACGATAATAAATTAATCAACCAAAGATCTAGTTTAGAAGTTTATACCTCGGTTATAGAAATCGGGTGAGACACCGAGAGGCAATGAACTGAGCTAGAGAGCGACACACAAGGAAACCAAGATCTCCGGCGACTCGGCGGCGGACGGCGGCGCAGCAGCTGACGGCGGCGGCGGACGGTGGCTGTGAGGTGCGGACAGCAGCAGTCACGTTCGGCAGCAGCTTGGGACAACAACAGAGGTGTGGGGCAGCTGCAACTGGCGGAAAACTGAAGGTGGCGGAGCTCCGGCGACGGTAAGGGTCGGCAGAGGTGGTCCAGCGGCTATGGGTGGCTGCTAGGGTTTTTTTAATATATTATATTCTCTTATTCACTATAAACAATAATTAGTTTATATATTAATAGATTAGGGTAAAACCCAATCTTAAAACCCATTGGGCTTTTAGCCCAAATCCCAACTAAAGCCATGTCCACTAAAAAAATCCTTGACTAACCATGTCTAGCCCACTTAACGATTAAGTAGGCTCGGTGTTCGTTATTCTCGGTGTAACTCTTACCGGGTCACAATCAGGTCGGTCCGCGTTGACTTGACCCGAACCGACCATAATATCCAACAGTCTCCCACTTGGACGGATTTGGGTCAAATATCACAACGCTAACACTTAGAGGCGTTCTAGGTACACATAAATGTCCCCAACCGATTATGACATTTTTAAATCCATAACCAAAATATCTTGGAATACCTTATTGCAAGATAATGAATTTATAGTAATCGTTGTCATCTATCCTTTCTGTATAAGACATCAATTGAACAATGAGACATGGATCAAATCAATCTCATATAGTGTTCAATTATTGTAGTTCTCGATATAGAGTCAAAATGATCCAATCAAACACACAGTAAGTTTGGGTGAGGCCTCACACTTTACCAGTTTGAATCAACGAGGGCGCCAATATGTCTAACTGTTACATTTTAGTGTAAGAGTACAGAATCTCATCATGACTACATACAACTCCCACTGAACTTCAGAATACTCCCAACCAATGCCTTTATGACCGGCAGTTACGCGACAACGGTTGACACTGATCAAAGAATACCTTTAGTAAACGAAAGTTCTAATATGTATCTCAGGTCTAAGGATACTAAATGAGCATACCAATATCAAATGCATCTTATGACTAAGATTCATGAAGATGATTTGATGCGAGTTACATCCAACATCATTCATAATGAGGTCTGTGAGTTTGGAAGTCAACTGTTTGAGTCCAAAGTCAGAATAGTCTTAATTCAGAATCGTTCCCACGAGTCTGACCGACTACGGATAATTTAGAATACAATATTCACGGATTAAACGTATTAAAAAGAACACAGTTGTATTATTCAACGTTTGCATTTAACCATTAAATTAAAAGTGAACTGAAAAGTACAACCGTTTAAATGTTCATACATCCAAATACTAAATCAAATAAATCACTAGCAAGTCTAAGCCCGATAGCATCTCTATGCTGATCATGTTTGTCCTGAGTCATCGGCTTAGTGAACAGGTTAGTGAACGGGTCTAAGCCCGATAGCATCTCTATGTTGATTATGTTTGTCCTGTGTCATCGGCTTAGTGAACGGGTCAGCTAGATTTTGATCTGTGTCAACTTTGCTTATCACGATGTCACCTCGTTCCAGTATTTCCCGAATAAGATGGAACTTGTGATGAGACCTTGGCTCTTTGGCTTGAGCAATAGCACCTTTGTTATCACATAACACCTCGATTGGTTTGCGAACACTCGGAACCACATCGAGATAAGTGATGAACTTCTTCATCCAAGCAGCCTTCTTAGCAGCATATGATGCAGCTATATATTCGGATTCGATCGTAGAATCTGCCACTACACTCTGGTTGGAGCTCTTCCAATAAATATCTCCTCCATTGAGAGTGAAAACGAAACCCGACTGTGAGCGAGAATCATCTCGGTCATTCTGGAAGCTAGCATCAGTGGAACACTTTACAGTGAGCTCCTCTTCCACTCCCCCAAACACCAAGAACATATCTTTGGTCCTATTCAAGTACCTTAGAATGTTCTTCACAGCAGTCCAATGGGTAATGCCAGGACTCTGTTGAAAGCGACTGGTCATGCTCAGGGCATACGAGACGTCAGGTCTAGTACATAACATAGCATACATGATAGAGCCAACCGCAGAAGCATATGGAATTGCTTGCATACGCTTAGATTCAATGTCCGTTGCTGGAGATTGCGATTTGCTCAACACGTTCCTTTAGTCATTGGAACGGCTCATTTCTTGGAGTTTTCCATTGAGAAGCGTGCCATTACTTTGTCTATGTAAGTACTTTGACTTAGCCCTAGAATCCGCTTAGATCTATCTCTATAGATCTTTATTCCTAGAATATAAGCGGCTTCTCCAAGATTTTTCATTGCAATACAAGATTCCAACCAGTGTTTAACTTCCTTAAGCATAGGAATGTTATTTCCAATGATCAGTATATCATCCACATACAATATGAGGAATGATATAGTGCTCCCGCTAGCCTTTCTGTAAACACAAGGCTCATCTTCATTTTTGACAAAACCAAACTCTTTGATTTTCTCATCAAAGTGAAGATTCCAGCTTCGAGATGCTTGCTTAAGTCCATAAATGGACTTATTCAATTTGCAAACCCTATTAGGATATTTTGGATCGACAAAACCTTCAGGCTGAACCATATAGACATCTTCAGAAAGATGCCCATTAAGAAAAGTGGTTTTAACATCCATTTGCCATATCTCGTAGTCATAGTACGCGGCTATGGCAAGTAATATTCTTATTGACTTAGTCATAGCAACGGGCGAGAAGGTTTCATCATAGTCAACACCTTGAGTTTGAGTAAAACCTTTCGCGACTAGCCGTGCCTTATAGGTTTGCACATTTCCATGCATGTCGGTTTTTCTCTTGAAATCCATTTGCTCCCTACTGCCCAACTATCGGGGGGTAGCTCAACCAAGTTCCAAACTTGGTTATACTGCATGGATTGCATCTCGGCGTTCATGGCATCTTGCCATTTCTCAAATTCCGGATCCAAGATAGCAGATTTGTAGTTAGTAGGCTCTTCGCCAGACTCGGCTACTAATAAGACTTCGGGGCCATCTAGATGCCATAAGTATCTAGAATTTGGTACGGGAGTCCTACTACTTCTGCGAACGCTCGTGTTCACGTCTGATGTGTCAGCAACAACAACTTGTTGATCAGACGCTCCAACTTCCTCAACGGTTGTTTGTGGTTCTTGAATTTCTTCAAGATCGACAATGTTATCTCCAGTTCCTCGATTGAGAAATTTCTCCTCAAGGAAGTGGCCTTTCCTCTTGATAGAAATCGTATTTGTATCAGGATGAAAGAAGTAATAACCGCTTTGGTTATAGTATCCGACGAAAACAACTTTTACGCCGCGGGGATCAAGTTTGTCATCAGATTCACTTGAGATGTAAGCATCACATCCCCATACTCTAAGGCAAGAAAATTTGGGCTTCTTTCCCTTGTGCCATATCTCATATGGGGTTTTGTGTTGGGTTTCTATGGATATTTTAAAGTTAGTTAACCATTTAACTAGTCACAATTAAGGCGGAAGCGTGATATAAACAAACTAAACATATGTATCCATGTGTTTATATATGTATATATTACAAGTTTATAGGAAATGTGTACATGAACAACCTAATTTATTCATGTTATAAGATTACCAATAATCTATTTATTAGAAACCCGAAGCAAGGATCAAATGATACGGGAAAACTAAACTATCAAAGCTATAAACACTTACATTCTTAACCTTTTAAGAGTGTAGTTGATGTTGAAGAAGATGATGATATTGATGCTAGACTTTCAAAGGGAAGATCCTCAAACGGAAGATACCCCGAGCCTCCAACACACACCGAGCTATGTTAGGGAGCTTGAACACGAGAAAAATGAGACCCGAACCTCTTCTTTTCTTGTCTTCGGCCGAACCAAAAGCAAGAGAGAAAAGGTATTGTATATATCACTCCTTACTTGAAAGTATGTTGATGCTATTTAAAATGAGATCATATCTCAATCAAATCCTTGGTTAGGTCTTGGTCAAGTAAGTCTTACTCAACCTACATCAACTCTTTACCAACTTTGACCAAGTGTATGGAGTGTATGTGACTCATGTTTTAAATGATATATATATTTTATACCTTATAAAATATATAAACACCCCTTCTTTTATAAACCATTTTATAAAAGAACACATGTTTAAATAATCATTCCAATAATAATTATTTGAATAAATAAATTAACCAATTAATTTATTTAACATTTTCAAGTAATTATTCAGAAACCCGATTTCTGAATGTGTCGTGTTCTGTATTTGTTTTATAGATCATATCTCAACAAATACATAATTGGTGTGTGTCTAACTCGTTATTGGGTATGACCCGACTTGGATCAAACACGACTAGCCACATTAACCTAATTATGTGTCTCGGGCATACGGTATTCCAACAATCTCCCACTTGCACGAGACTCATAGGAAGTTAATGCTAATGGTGAATACCGCCTAACAACAGGTCACCATCCCTAGTGTGTTTGACTAAGTGCCATTCAATAACATCATCCCCTTCAAGTCCATACTTGATATGATATAGGTAAGTCTTATCACTACATCCCTTTGTTACTAGATGTCCTGTCAAATCGAAGAGACACAGAGTGATCATTCTCTCAATGATTTAACTTAACAGGCCTTAGACATCTAAACTCTCAACACATAAGAGGAACAAATCCCATCTTGACTGCATACATCCTCGTTGAAATCTCGTATGATATCTGAGCTCTTTCTTTTACGTCATCGTGTTACCGAAATAACAAAGAAGAGAGTCAAGTTATCAGACTTGATGAAAAACCAGATCCAATATGCATCTTAGGTCAAAGGACACAATGATACTCGCCTTTACTCAAGGATTACTTATGATTAGTTACACTAACTCCATGCAGTGATCCTTGAGAGCGGGTCAGTCCAATATTTGTATCCCACAAATATCTATGAACTTTGGTGGCAAACCTATGCCCTATATTCATCACATGAATATCAACCAATACGGGTTCATAATAGTCTTACCTTCATACTTGTTCCCACAAGTATGATCGACTACGGACGTTTAGAACAACATAAGTTATTCATGGATTAAACATGCAAATATAGAACATAACTCATTGAATAATTAAAACATAATTAATTTTCATGAGATACCCATTACATTCGTTCTTATATAAACACTAAACACAGATTAAATCCACTCACTAGAATACCGAAGTCCTAATGCACAAACATGACCCTCATGCTTTGGCCTATCGAGGAGCTTCGTGAGTGGGTCCGCAATATTTTGATCGGTATGAACTTTATGAATACATATCTTTCCCTTTTCAACTTCATCCCTTATGTAGTTGAATCTGCGCTCAATGTGCCTCGTTTTCTGATGAGCACGAGGCTCCTTGATCTGTGCAATAGCACCCTCATTGTCACAGAATATCTCTAGGGGCTCCTGAATGGTAGAGATAATCCCTAGATCCATGATGAACTTTTTCATCCATGCAGCCTCTTGGGCTGCCATTGAAGCGGCGATGTACTCAGATTCTGTAGTGGATAACGCGACAACATCCTGCTTCGAACTCTTCCAAGAGACAGCGCCTCCATTCAAAATGAAGACATATCCCGACTGTGACCGAGAATCATCTCGGTCAGTTTGGAAACTCGCATCCACGTAACCCTTTACGACGAGTTCCTCCTCACTAGACCCATATATTAAAAACACATCCTTAGTCCTTCTAAGGTATTTTAATATATTCTTGACAGCCATCCAATGACTGTCACCTGGGTTGTGCTGGTATCTACTCGTTATGCTTAAAGCATACGAGACGTCCGGTCTGGTGCACATCATTGCATACATAATAGATCCTATTGCCGAAGCATAAGGAACATGCTTCATCCTATCCTGCTCTTCCTTAGAGCTAGGACTTTGGGATGAGCTTAACACGGTTCCTCTAGGAATAGGTACCAAACCTTTCTTAGAGTTTTCCATCTTGAACCTTTTCAGGATTTTATCAATGTACGCACTTTGATTGAGTCCGATCAATTTCCTTTGTCTATCCCTATAGACCTTTATTCCCAAGATATATGTCGCTTCTCCAAGATCCTTAATTGAGAAACGACTACTCAACCATGCTTTAACGCTCTCCATACTTGGTATATCATTTCCAAATAAAAGTATATCATCGACATACAAAATAAGGAACATGATTATACTCCCACTAGCCCATTTATACACACACGCCTCATCACCGTTTTGGACGAAACCAAACGCTTTGATTTCTTCATTAAAACGATGATTCCACATCCGTGATGCTTGTTTCAACCCGTAGATTAATTTCCTTAACTTACATACTTTATCAGGATTAGATGGATCGACAAAACCTTCAGGTTGAACCATATGGACATCTTCCTCAAGATATCCATTAAGAAAAGCGGTCTTGACATCCATTTGCCATATCTCATAATCAAAATGAGCTGCAATGGCAAATAATATCCTGATCGACTTAAGCATCGCGACCGGCGAGAAGGTTTCATCATAATCAATCCCTTGAGTTTGCGTGAAACCTTTTGCTACAAGTCGTGCTTTGTAAGTATCTAAATTTCCATGCATATCGGTCTTCTTCTTGAAGACCCACTTACATCCAACCATTTTGGAGTTAAGTGGACGATCAACCAATTCCCAAACTTGGTTATCGTGCATGGATTGCATCTCGGCGCTCATGGCTTCAAGCCACTTGTCACAATCAGGTTGTGACATAGCATCTTTGTAGGAGATCGGTTCATCCGAATCGACCAAGTAGCAATCATCCACAAGAAATCCATATTTCTTGGGAGGTCGACTAATCCTACTAGATCTGCGAGCAACGTGTGTATGATCAACCATTTGATCACCTTCAACATCCTCGTGTTGAAAACTAGTATCGACCAACTGTGTATCATCCAGTGATTCTTGAACCTCTTCAAGTTCCACTCTCTTTTCACTAGGTCCTTCCATAAGGAACTTAGTTTCTAAGAAGTATCATTTGCGTGAAACAAACACCTTTTGTTCACTAGGATCATAGAATATATATCCTATATCATCCTTTGGGTATCCTATGAAGATACACCTGATGGATCGAGCCTCAAGCTTATTTGGGGTGTCACGTTTAACATAAACTATGCATCCCCATACCCTTAAATATGAAAAGGATGGAACCTTTCCATGCCACACTTCATAGGGTATTCGATCCACCTTTTTGGTCGGGGCCATATTCAAAATACGAGCCGCTGTAAGTAGCGCATATCCCCAAAATGATGGCGGTAGTGAGCTTCTTGCCATCATTGATCGAACCATGTCCAATAGTGTTCTATTCCTCCTCTCGGATACTCCGTTATGTTGAGGAGTTCCAGGAGGAGTGAACTGTGAAATAATTCCACAATCTCTAAGATGACATTGAAAAGCATCACTTAGGTATTCGCCTCCTCTATCGGAGCGGAGTACCTTGATTGTTCGGTCGAGCTGATTTTGTACTTCATTTTGAAATTCCTTGAACATTTCAAAGGCTTCATGTTTGTGTTTCATTAGATACACATACCCATATCGACTAAAATCGTCGGTAAAGGTAATGAAGTACCTTTCACTATTCCTACTAGTGGGCTTGAGAGGTCCGCATACATCCGTATGTATGATACCTAACAAGTCCTTAGCCCTTTCATTTGTACCTTTAAAAGGTTCTTTGGTCATCTTGCCTTGAATACAAGATTCACACTCATCAAACGAACCTAACTCATTTGTTTTCAAAAGACCATTCTTTTGGAGATTATTTACACGATTCTTGTTTATGTGTCCAAGACGACAATGCCAAATGTAGGAATCACTCAAATCCTTTTTGAGTCTTTTAGTGGAAGTTTGATATAATGAGCTATTTGAGGTATTGTCATGAACCAATTCATAAATACCGTTGTTTGGTACAGCTTTAAAATAAAAGATACCATTAGATGATACATGCATTTCTGATTTTACAAATTTAAAGTCAAAGTTACATTGTCTAAGAAGGTGCACGGAAATAATGTTCCTAGTCAAACTAGGAGCATACAAAACATTTCTCAAAACAACTTCCAAACCACTTGGAAGCGATAAAGTGAAGTCTCCTCTAGCGACCACGTGCACCCTTGCACCGTTGCCCATGAAAAGACTCACTTCGCCCTTCTTTAAGTCTTCATTCCTTTTGAACCCCTGCAACCAATTGCAAATATGAGTTCCACATCCGGTATCCAATACCCATGTGTTAGAAGAAATAAGATTTAGCTCAATATTAATCATAAAGACATTACCCGAGGCATGCCCCGCATTCCTCTTGTCTCTTAGCTCTTTTAGGTAGACCGGGCAATTGCGTTTCCAATGTCCGGTCTCCCCACAACCAAAACAAGGATCATCCTTATGACCCCTCGGTTCCACAACCTTTTGTTTCTTTGCCATAACCGGTGATTTGCCCTTACCCTTAAGATGCACAGGAGGACCCTTTCTTTTTGCTACCTTAGCCTTAGAATTGGGTTGAGATCGGTTCTTGGATTTACCTTCATTGATCGCAAACACGGGTAAAACCCTTTTACCCATGCTCGCCTCGGCTGTTTTAAGCATTGAGTGAAGTTCTCCAATGTTTTTGTTGTGACATCTGCCCCGATCCGACCCGACCCAGGTACCCGTTTCTCTGGTCCGATCTCTTTCTTTCATGATTAATATTTATTTTTACTTATATTTTACTTTTAATAATAATAATATATTTTCCTTCCCGCCTCTTTCTCTCTTTTCCTTCCCGCCGTCCCGTCCCTCTTTTTCTTTCCGCCTTCTTTTCCCTCTTGTCGCCGTCCCGCCCTTAAGCCTTGAACCTCTGTCCTTTGTTCCTTCCCGCCTAAGG
Source organism: Bidens hawaiensis (assembly GCF_021521415.1). NCBI lineage: Eukaryota > Viridiplantae > Streptophyta > Magnoliopsida > Asterales > Asteraceae > Bidens > Bidens hawaiensis. The sequence goes on from NW_027505130.1 coordinate 272,480, forward strand.
TTGTCTGCGCAGCTCCACGCGCCAGACTCTTTACAAGGAAGCCTGTGTGAAGACCACCTGTTACTGCGATACGCGAGACGAACTGTCCCCGCAGCGCGCTAAGGATTTTAGTTCTTCCCGCGGCGCGCTATGGATACTGTTCTTCCCGCGACGCGCTAAGGAATATAGTTCTTCTCGCGACGCACTTAGAATTGAAGTTCTTCCCGCGGCGCGCTTAGAAATATAATTCTTCCCGCGACGGGTTAAGGTTGGTTCTGTCTGCCTTCGCGCTCGCGCACTTTTGCCTTCGCGCTCGATGCCTTCTCGCGCTGAACCCTTGTCTTTTCTCCTGTTTAATCTAGCCGTTTGCTTTTGTGATGTCTTATCTTCTGTGCTGTTGACCTAACCTATCTTATGTCTGAAAAGTTACTTTCGGCGCAGCATGCGCACCAACCCCATTGGTTGGCAGAAAAAGTAACTGACATTATCTTTTGGAGATCTGCTTTTTCCATGCTTGACCAGTACCTTTATCTGACCCTCCCATGCCTGTTTACTGTTACCTGTCAGCTTTTCCCTTGTCCCCTGCAGCTGCCATATCTTTCCATATCTTTTGCTTTTGTTTTCTTATGCTTTTTGATATCTTTTGCTTTTGGAATCTTTTACTTTTTGGAGATCTTTTCCCCTTTTCTAGGGATTGTGTTCCCTAGGGTTTCTCTATAAATAATAATATTATTTTTCCTAACACTACACACACAAAGCACTTAAACTCTCCTGTTCTCTCTTCTCCTTGCCGTTGTCCTTGTCCTCTGCCGTCTCCTCTCTTTGCCTCCGTCTTCCTCCCTGTTCTACCCTGCTTTTCCGGTAATATATATTATATAATAATTTACTTATTAATTATGCTAACTTATAATCAAGACATTAAAACAAATCGTTAAAACAATAATCTTTAATTATAGGTTAACTTTGCTTGTTTGGTTCTTGCTTTACCTATCTTCACACCGATTATCCTGTGAGTAATCTCGTACCTAATCCCTTTTATTTTTAATGTTTTGGGATGTTCATGTGTTCATAAAAACTTAGAGTCTTAAACTGTTTATGAACTTTAGTCGCGCAGTATCCCATGTGTTGAGGACGTAGACTTGGCTGTTTATTTGTATGTGTGGATCATTAACCGTCTTGTCGGTCTATTCCGCAGTTCTCATGGTACCATTAGATGAACACGGGAGAACTATCGTTTATGATTTTCTCTTTTGTTTACACATGCACAGTTTGTCTTGTTTGTGAGCTCAATTGTGAGCACTGGCAGTCTATGAATCTTAGACTTGATCCCGATCTGATTACACCCTTGTTGAAAACCAGACATACACATGTTGCGCGCAGATTTATTGTTATCTATGTATTAACTATTAAACTTGATTTCTCACCAACACGCAAGTGTTTGACGTTTTATTTTAACACATGTTCAGGTTTGCAGTAGCTGTTTTGGAGCTCGAGATAACCTAGGAAGTTTTCTTTATTTTGGACCTAGATTAAAATGTATCAAGACAAGTTATTGATGTTCGAATATTATGATTTATAATATATTGATTTATGTTGCTTTATGTTATCTTATGTATACCTTGTGCGTGCGCGAATGAATGTATTTATTAAATATTGACACCCAATAGTGTCACGAGTAATGAAACAATATGTGGCGCCCCGATGTATAATCCGCCTTTGGTCGGGGTGTTACAGATTGGTATCAGAGCTCGTTGACTTTAGGATAGGTGGTTAGACGTAACGGCCTAGAATACCTAAGAGTCCCTCCTCGCGCATGAGAGAAATCTCATGTTTGCGCGCTTATTGTTAAATACTCGTTATTTATAAATATGCTTGCGCAGACGCAGTATATGATTTTATGTTTTATTCCGCGATATTTCGATTTTTATTGATTTTACTTACATATTCGTTTGTTGGGATTGAAAATCCGAAAAGTCATGGTGATACATGAATAGTTGATTTTCAATTTTCAATTACGATTATGTTCTGAGGTTGGAGACTTGAAAAGTCATGGTGATACATGAATTGTCAACCTCCAATACTCATTTTCTTGTATATTTTATATTGAGGATTGAAAAGTCATGGTGATACATGAATCGTCAATCTCCAATACTCGTTTACTCGTCATTTTAAATTGAGAATTTGGAAGGTCATGGTGATACATGAATTGTCGATTCTCGATTCGAATTTGTTACCTTTATTAAGTCTGCCTTTAAAGTCATTTATTTTACTTTAACTTTTGATAGTATCTAACTCTGCGAAACCAAGCTTTATAAAGTTATACTTTGCGATAAAACCAAGATATTAACTAAAATTAAAACTTTTATAGAATGCCTCCACTATCAGCTCGCCATCTTAGGAAGAAAGAAGCCGCGCGCAGACGATCGCTGCAACGTTCCCAGGAAATGGCCACCGCAATAGCCCAAGCTTTGAGCCAAAACAATACCAACACCTCCGGTTACAACATTAAGTCCTTTAATGCCGGTAACCCTCCAAAGTTCACAGGTCTTGAAGGAGCCACCGTGATGCTCCAGTGGCTTGAGAAAATAGAAAACACTTTCCTCCATACCCAATGCCCCTCAAACAGACGAACCCTATATGCCTCCAGTGTCCTGGAATCCAGAGCGCTTACATGGTGGAATGGAGTAGCCCAAGCGCGTGGCGCAGAAGCTGCTTCCAGCATACTCTGGGAGGAATTTAAGGATCTCTTGACGCGAGAATTCTGCCCTCCCAACGAAGTAAAGCGCCTGGAGGAAGAATTTTGGAACCTGAAGCAATACAGTGGAGAAGCGCGCGAGTACGCGACGCGCTTCCACGAGCTAAGCTTACTGGTCCCTCACCTTGTTACCCCTTCCCGCCGAGCAATCGAGAAATTCCTTGGGGGTCTCCCCATGGAAATTCAGGATTCTGTATGGGCCAGAAACCCAGTAACCCTCCCTGACGCTATTGAGTTGGCCGCTGTGCTCAGCGACAACCATGTCAAAGCAGGAACCTTGTTCCTGCGGGGAGCTGAGAAGACCAAACCCACCAAAACTGCCCCTGAACCAACAGAAACCAAACCAGAACCCTCAAACCGTAACAACCTCAAGCGCAGGCGCAAGGCCTATGCGCTTACCAACCCACCCATAGTCCAGCAACCTGCCTACCAACCTCTAGTATACGCCCCTCAACCACTGTCAACCTACCCAACACCTCCTGTAGTCCACAACTATGCCTTAACCAATCCAGCACTCCCTGCCCCGCCAACTAAGAAACCTTACACAGGAAACCACCCCTTTTGCCCAACCTGTAGATTTCACCACCCAACCCAAACCCCGTGTCGACTTTGTAACCGATGTGGCCGTACTGGTCACACTGCTGAAAACTGTAGAGTCCTTCCCGCCAATCCAATTGCGCCAACACCACCAGTCTACCCGCAGAACCCACAACCAACCTACCAAAACCCACGACCCAGATCGTGCTTTAACTGCGGTGATCCCAGTCATTTCCGGAACGCGTGCCCGAGACTACAAGTTCAGATTACGCAAGCGAATCCGGTGAACCAGATTTCGAACCAAGTGACGCGCGGACGAGCTTTTAATATAACCGCGCACCAAGCGCAAGCGAATAATGACGTAGTTAATGGTACATTTTTACTTAACGGAAATTATGCTTCTATACTTTTTGATACTGGCGCCGATCGAAGTTTTATCTCTCGCGCCTTTGAGCAGAAGCTTGCGCGACCGCGCGATAACTTAAAAGAAGATTTTTCAGTTGAATTGGCTAATGGTGAAACTGTTTTAATTAACTCTGTGATCAAGGATTGTACGCTTAACCTTAACGAAAACGATTTTCTGATCGACCTCATCCCCATGCCTCTTGGAAGCTTTGATGTTATTATTGGTATGGACTGGCTTTCGAAGAATCGCGCCGAAGTTATTTGCGCCAAGAAGATGATTCGCATACCTCGAGAAAATGGTGATCTTCACATCTACGGCGAGAAACCCTCCCGCGGTCTTAAGCTTATGTCTTGCGCCGAAGCCCAAAGGCTTATGCGGAAGAAGTGTGTTGCATTCTTAGCCCATGTGGTCAAACCTTCTGAAGAGAAGAAGCTTCGCGATATCCCTGTTGTGCGTGATTTCCCTGAAGTTTTTCCTGATGATCTTCCTGGTATCCCTCCCGCTCGTGAAGTCGAGTTTCGTGTTGATCTTGTCCCTGGTGCTTCCCCGTAGCTAAATCTCCTTATCGTCTTGCACCCGCTGAGATGCAAGAATTGGCCAGCCAACTTCAAGAGTTGACTGCTAAAGAATTCATCCGCCCTAGCTCTTCGCCCTGGGGTGCTCCGGTGTTGTTCGTTAAAAAGAAAGATGGATCGTTGCGCATGTGTATCGATTACCGCGAGTTGAACAAACTCACCATTAAGAACCGGTATCCCTTACCGCGTATTGACGACCTCTTTGATCAGCTCCAAGGTGCCTCTTGTTTCTCCAAGATTGATCTCCGCTCTGGCTATCACCAGTTGCGCATCCGCGATGAAGATGTTCCGAAGACTGCTTTTCGAACCCGCTATGGCCATTTTGAATTCTTGGTCATGTCCTTCGGTTTAACCAACGCACCCGCCATTTTCATGGATCTAATGAATCGGGTGTGTAGACCTTTCTTGGACCGTTTTGTGATCGTGTTTATCGATGATGTTCTGGTGTATTCTAAGACCAAGGCCGAGCATGAGCAACATCTTTCGGTTGGTGTTGCAGAAGCTTAGAGGCTGAGCAACTCTATGCTAAGCTTTCCAAGTGTGAATTTTGGTCTGATGAAGTACAGTTTCTTGGTCATGTTGTAACAAGATGGGTATTCATGTCGACCCATCCAAGATTGAAGCAATCAAGAACTGGTTGACGCCATCTTCTCCTACCGAAATCCGTTCCTTTCTGGGCTTAGCTGGTTACTACCGGCGATTTATTTCGAACTTCTCAAAGATCGCTTTGCCTTTAACAGCTCTAACGCACAAAGGTAAACCGTATATTTGGGGCTCGAAGCAAGAAGAAGCCTTCTGACGCTCAAGCGTTGTTGTGTGAAGCTCCTGTTCTTGCGCTACCTGAGGGTAATGATGATTTTGTCGTGTATTGCGATGCATCCAACCAAGGTCTCGGTTGTGTTCTTATGCAACGAGGCAAGGTTATCGCTTACGCATCAAGGCAACTCAAGATTCATGAAAAGAATTATACAACTCACGATCTCGAACTTGGTGCAGTGGTATTTGCCTTGAAGATCTGAGACACTACCTTATGGTACTAAGTGTATCCTCTACACTGACCATAAAAGCCTTCAGCATATCTTTGATCAGAAGGAACTTAACATGAGACAACGCCGATGGAACGAACTCATCAGTGATTACGATTGTGAGATCCGGTATCATCCTGGTAAGGCTAATGTGGTAGCCGATGCGCTCAGTCGCAAACCCTGCCAGCTTAACTGTATCTTGCCGCGCACCCAGCTTCACTTTGCGCCGATTCAGAGCAATCTTGAATCACGCATTCGCGACGCGCAGCGCGCATCCATCAGTAATGGTAATCTTCGCGCCGAGTTAGCATGTGGCGCGGAAGCGCACTTTGTCCCTAATCTGAGTGGAATTCTTTGTTATCTTAACCGCATCTGGATTCCCTTTGATGAGAATCTTCGCGCTGATATCCTGAGTGAAGCGCACAAATCTCGGTATTCTATTCATCCTGGCGCTGATAAGATGTACAAGGATTTGCGCATTACTTATTGGTGGCCCGGTATGAAAAAGGATATTGCTGTGTTCGTAGCTAAATGCCTGACTTGTTCTAAGGTAAAAGCTGAACACCAACGCCCATCTGGTTTGCTCGAACAACCAGAAATTCCTACATGGAAATGGGAATGTGTAGCGATGGACTTTATTACCAAGTTACCTTTGACAGCAAGCAAACATGATAGCATTTGGGTATAGTGGATCGTTTGACTAAGTCTGCTCACTTCCTGCCCATTCGTGAAAACTACCGTGTTGAGCAACTCTCGCAGCTTTATGTCAAGGAAATTGTCTGCCGCCATGGCACTCCTTTGAGCATCATATCCGATCGCGATGGCCGTTTATATCCCGCTTTTGGAAATCTCTCCAATCTGCGTTAGGAACTCGCTTGGACATGAGTACGGCATATCATCCTCAGACTGACGGACAGTCTGAGCGAACTATTCAAACTCTTGAGGATATGCTTCGATCTTGTGTTCTTGATTTTGGAGGTAATTGGGATTCCCACCTACCTCTGGTCGAGTTCTCTTATAATAACAGCTATCATTCCAGTATCGGTATGGCCCCATTTGAAGCACTTTACG